>NW_009598717.1:0-16919 GCF_000690535.1 Cariama cristata
CCTATGCCCGCCTGTCTCACATCTGAAACGATCTTTGAGACCAGGTGCTGCATCTCGTAATTTTTACAGGGTCTTCACTCACATGCGCAGGGTTTAAATAACTGGTAAGGATTTTAAGTGTTTTCATCGCACCATTTGTTTTTCTTTTGCTTTTCAAAGCAAAGGATGTATTAATCAATACGGATTTTTAAAAGAATTAATTATCACCATTATCAAGTCGAGCTCCCCGGTGCCTTGCTGTCCAGTACCTGCCCAAGTCCAGTTCCCTTCCAGTGAAGGATCTGCCATCTCTGCACCGTCCCCATGCTTTGGAGCCTTAAAGCACTATTAAAATCAATTCGCTTGGTGTCAAAAGCTCTCATTCTTCTTGCACCCACCAGTACAGCCGTAGTATTCATCAGATTTTTACCACCAGGATTAATGTTATAAAATGTCACTTGCTACAGTAAAATTTATCAACATTATTATATACCATAGAAACTGCCACCACAGACAAATGCACTACATTAAAATTTTGTCTAGAGCTCCCTAGAGGAAACATTTGCTGCAATTTGTATAACAGTTTATATATTTATGCTATTTAATGGTACAAAGCAATAATTATGACTTCATTCACTGATAAGCAACAGCATTATATAAATCAGATGCGGATTTAGAACATGCCAGCTTTGTCACTGGCCTACTACTTGTAAATTATGTTGCTGTTAAAAAAAAAAAATCTAAGCAAATATGAGTTAGCAGCAGGAAGCTAATAATGTGCCTCCAGCTGTTCCAGTTAACCTGCAAATGTGGCCATCTGCACCTCAGGAGAAAAAGAAAAGGAGAGATAGAGGGAGGGAGGAAAAGGAGAGAGGAGAGAAGCTCCCGCCAACGCCAGCACAAAGCCTAGGCCCCGAGCAGTAGGAATGACCTTGCTCCTTATGACCAGACAAGCACATATTTAAAATCAGAAAAGTTACTAAAGAATAAAGGACCTTTTCTCCCCTAGACCCACAGAAAAAAAAAAAAAAAAAAAAAACGGGGGGGGGGGGGGGAGGGAAAAAAAAAGTCTTTTCCACTGCCTTTTTTCTAGAACAGGCTGTCTTTCACCTCTGGGGTTATTATTTACTGCATTGCAGGTTTGTCCAATGAACAGATTTTCCTTACAATTTCTGCCTTTCATTTTTACTTTTTAGCACCTCTTCACAGACCCATCTTGTATTATTAAAAAAAAAAAAAAAATGGTGGTCATTGTAATAGATTTATTCCTGCTTCAGACAATTTAAAATGGATCTGCAGGGCACAAAGGCTGAACTATCAAACAAGACTGAAATTCTCAGATAGAAAGTCACAGATCTTGCAGTGCACAGCAGCTTCACTCCTACCTTTGGGTTCACGGGGATGAGGTGTCCTTAGGACGTGCGAGTAGTGTTCGCTCAAAGATTATTTTATAAGAGACTTCTGTGGAATCTGGGTCACAAGGAACTGTCACAAAATATTCCCTTTGACATTCATCCACACACTGAAGAGACAGTGGCTGAAAGTGCATGTCCTATACGTCGTTACACTTCGGTAATTTGACAGCAGTTTAATACTAACAATTCTCTGAGATCCTTGTTACCAAGGGCTACCCAACACCCCTCCTAGATAAGGATGGGGAGGGCCTCGAAGGATTTTTAAAATTTTTTTTAAAGGTCTAACTCTGTAAAACAACGAACTTAATTCCTGTGAAGGGTACCAGGTCAGGGAGGTCAGCACACCTCACCAGAGCCGCACCGCTCCGCCTCGCCTGCACTGTTACGCAGCGCCTTTGTACTGCCAATCCACCTCCGTCGCCCCAAAAAAGCCTTGTTCTGACACAGGTTAACAAAGCAGCAGTTGGCCTTGTGATGCTTAAATAGACTCAGGATTATCATCACTCTTAAACTAAAAACCTCATCTTGCTTCTTCTAAGATTAAGCAATCTAGTTCTTTTGTTTCCTTGTTTTAGGTTCACATCTGCTTGCACCAGTTCAGGTGTCATAATTTTAATAAAACTCTTAAAATACTGAAAGCACCCAGCATTGAGCCTTGTGGACCCTGATTTCGGGGTAGGCAGCGTGAGCCCCTCAGAGCACATCACGGTCACAGAACAGGGGATCAACATCTGAGCAGTGCTGTATGGACCCGACAGCTATTATTAGGTTTTCACCAAGGAAACATGATTTATCTTCATTCCAATTTTTGTAACTATAATTCATTCCAATGCTAACTCCATTTACAGGGATTTATAACTCACTTGAAAGACTAATTTAGGCATACATAATTTCAAAGGAACAAAACCAATTTTTTTCTTGGAAATACTGAATTTACTTTAAACTGACCAGCTATGATAGTGTTAGGGCATGTCTGTGTTTTCAAAACCTCCTTTAATGATTTTCTCGAAGAGTTTTGTGACCCAATGTTGCTTAACGTTGACTAGTTCTTGGTACTTTCAAGTGAAATACCTCACCCTGATGGTACATACAAGCAGTAACTGCACATCTTTTCCAAACATTTACACTACACTTTGGGAATGTTGGTGAATATGATAAAAACTGCAATTTGCAGTAGGTTAAAGAACCAATAGTTGTATGCTGAATCAGTAAGTTACCAGTATTTACCCTTTGAATTGTGTGAACCAATGCAAAGTGCCAGCAGTGTGATCAGGGAAAGGCATTAGCCATGTCTCTAGAGGAAAATAAGCTTTCTAGGTAAACCTGTAACTTCATCTGGCCTTCCCCAAAATAATTTCATTTAGAAATTACCATATCTGTGAAAGCAGCTGGGGTAATGCTGTGCTTTCCAATACCAGAATGTCTGTAACAGCAAACAACACAGGCGAATGCTACAAGTGCTGTTGAATATCCAAATTTAGTGGGACATTTGTGTACCATCGCACAGCTCTGGTGTTTGATGGAGTCTCACTTAATTACATCAAACCTCAGTTTAGTGGTGTCTTCAGAGGCAGATAACAAGTAAAGCTGGTAAGCATCTACATCAAAATAATCCATGTTCACATGCCCCTCGGTCATCATTGAGACTGGTGGCTAATAAGTCACGTTGCACAAACTGCGTGTATCCGTGTGTGTGGACTTCCTCAGATGCTTTAGCTCACCAAGTTTTGCATGCTCCTCTCTGACGGGAATCCATGCATCTACTTTCTGTCACTAATGGTTTACTGCTAAAAATAGCACAAAAAAAGAGATCCTAGATATATGCAAATGACCCATAATCCTCATTTATAAAGAAACCCTTTCACATTGCCTCAATGAACTAGGAGGGTAACGTCAGATGGACTCTCATGTGAGCATTAGTAACAGAAGAGAGAAGCAGATGGAAAGGGGGATGAGCAACTACTTCTAAAACCATTAATAAAAATACGGTTAAAACACCTTGCTCTAAAATCTAAACCTACACATTTAATGGATTTGTTTAATTTTGTCAAAACACTTCTGCTCCCCTCCAGGCGCTAATGCGGGTGGCAGCAGCGGAGAGCCGCGCGCACCCTGCGCAAATGAGCAGCCCACATCCCTCGGAGGTGTCCACCAGTGTGCAACGCCCTCCTGGCCTCTCCTCAGCCATGGGAAATCTCCTTTTTATTTCTCAGCTCCCACTCCTGGCACTCCACAGAGTTTCACACTGCACACTAAGAAACCAATGAACAACTGAAATAAGCTCTCAAACTTAGCAAGGAAAAAGTTTGACTGGAAAAGTTCAACTCCCAAAGAGATTGTATGAGAAAGGTCAAAAGACATTGTCAAATGGAAGGCCTTCCAATACCTCTGCGGTGCTACAAGCATTCAGACAACACATTTACATCGTACAGGTGAATAAATCAAACCATCTATCACACTCACGCAAAAGCCCGTACATGTCCACATAACATTTTTGGAGTGATATAGTTAAAGGAAAAATGCTTACAAGCTCACACAGATAATGCTGTGACATTTTCCTTTTCTCCTTATTGACCTGAACAATTTGATCCAGAATTATTATGCAAGCAGCAGAAATGCAGAATGAATTTTTAATAGCACTGTGTGCGAAAGAGAACAAAAGTTCATAAAATATGTTAAAGTGACTTCCATAATGCTGGCTTATGTAGCTCTCCACAAAAATCGGCACTCCTGACTACAATAGTTAATCCTGACGATTTACAACACATCATAACTCATAGAACGGAGGAATCCATCTCTCAGACACAAGTGATCTCGCAATCACAGATGAACTCCAGTACTTAAGTACAATGGGATATGTTTCACAGTGTCAGCCCTAATTTTCAGCTTCGACTTTGATTTCCCCTGCCTTGGTGGGTTCCAGTCAGACCCTCGGTGTTACTCTAATGTAGCTTTTTTGTGGTTTTAATATGAATATTGTGTCAAGGATCTGAGATATTAAGAATGACAATACATTATTATTGCAGCAGGGAAATCTCCAGAGTCCTAGAAGTAGGATTTTGAAAACCACAGTCAAAAATCAATAGTAATCCACAAGAATTCATAAAGGAAACATGTCAGTCAGCGCCTTGGAATACAAATCTTAAATTTTATCTTAACCAGACTGGACAAATACAAGTCATTTAAAAGACAGAGGAGGAGGTGAACGTGCCGCAGTTTTTCAGGCTGCAGGAGGGAGCCTGCCTTGCTTGGTTGCCCCAGGAGTGCCTGAGATACCCCCCCCGCCCTTCTCTGCCGGAGCCCACGGCCAGCCCCAGCCTGCCCGAGCCAGTGTGTCCCTGGCCGTTCCGTGGGCAAGGAAGATGCTGCGTCCTCCACACTGCCTGTGCCCAAACTCCTCCCTTGAAAGCAACCATCCAACAGGAAAAAAACTCATCTGCACTCCCTGATAAACATGATAATGAGAAGAAATGCTAAGAATCGTACACGCAATCCTTTGATGAATTCACAGCCGGACACCTGCTTGCAAGGTAGCTGGCCCACGAGCTACCTCCAGCAACAGGACTTATTATTGCTTGGATTTGATTTACATAACCAAAAATATCCACAAAATTAATTAAACACTTCATTTGTATATGGCTAACTACATATTAAGACAGTGTTATCAAAACGTCCTAATCCCCCTCTCAGGAAGAAGCCTACTTAACTAGCATGGATAATAGAAGGTATCACATACAGAAACGTCCATAAGGCGAATGCAAACAGACGGCCTTTGCCATCTGACATGTTGCCCAGGGACCAGGTACATCAATACGGGGCTCACAGCTTATTCTCATCATTCAGATCACTTGCCTACACTCCAGCTTTGAAAGAAGTTTTTAAAAGAATAAACAACCTGTAAGGTGCTCAAGACGAATGGTCTTGCTCTCTTAAGAAAGAGTTCGTAGCGGTGCTCAGTGGGAGAAAGAAATCTTTCTCCGGACCTCGCTCTCCTGTACAATTTGCACAACAGAAAAGCTAGGTTTGATTCACAAAAGAGGTGAAGGTATAAGCAAAGCAAGCACGCAATGATTTGAGTCCAAATCCAGTAAAAGACATTAAGAGTTGGTCAAATGCTCTCAGTACCTTCCTACAATCTGTACAGCCTGCCTGCTTTCCCACTGCTACTCAAAAACACCTTAAAAAAAATCTGCTACAGTTTTGGAGGGGAAAGGCCAGAGGATGTAGCTCTGACCGTGGTCCAGGGTTTTCTGTTCCTACTCAGGAGACTTCACAACTGTTTTTAAATGGAAGTACACAGCGTTTCCCGGCTGAGTGACTAACACAGGGACACCGCTTAACAGCCAAGGAGAATCTGCTGGCAATGGCACCAAGGACTTCGACAGTGCCCACAGTCCTCTGGCTTTGGCAGCATTTCTTGTCAAGGCCATGGGGAATGCTGCTAGAAATCGCGGCAGTCTTTCAGGGCAACCACAAGGCGCAGTTTACTATAGGTGTGCTATTTATTATGCATATAATTTATTAATTTATGTAGATTAGTAGACTGCATGACCAAAACCACGCCATCAGCAATGATGGGCATCCAAGCCTGCACTAAAGGCTTGAACCAAAATTGGTTTCAGTCATCGAAAGATTTTTTTACTGATTCCAGTGAATCTTGGTTCAGGCCCTGAAGGCACTGAGAGGAGCTGCTTTTACCGCAGTACTCACAGCAGAGAGAGCTGAAATCTCCATTACAATGGCTCTGTCACAGGTACTGCAGGAAGACAAATTCATTTAGGGAGCCCTATTGATACTTGATTTGTTAGATCTCAATTGCAGAGCTCTCCAAAGGGCGATGTTACTGTACTACAAAATCGTTTAAGCCTATAGTCATTGTTCTACTGTATGTATCAGCCCAAATGCAAAGCATCAGATCTCCATACCCAGGGTGGAAACCTTTACCGTGCATAACCGGTACCGATGTACAAGACCTAATCCCGTAAAAGCTTTTTACGTATGTTTTGTTGTCAAGATTTGAAGAAAAAAAAAAAGAAAATAACACCATCAACCTACTGACTGCTAAAAATTCACCTTCTGGCACATACTGCTGCTCATCTGCGCTTCCCCCACACCCTGTACCTATTTATTCCCAAGACAGCAGCACCCACTTTGAGAAAGATTTTTTTTCTCCTTTCATCAGAGCGAATTAGGAATAACCTCACTAAAGCCAACACTGCTACACTGATGGAAAAATTAATCAGCAATGAGCTCACACCCTGGGATTTTCTCAAAAATTTGACAGATCTGTTAGTACTGAATTCTCAATCTGCCCTAGTTACCAGATGCGAGTTGGAAGGGCATTGAAAGGACAATAGATGTGCTGATATTTCCTAACTAAAGTTGTAACATATTCTGACAAAAGCAACACTTCTAGGATATCCCAAAGCAAAACATTCTCTTGAATCTGAGTTTGACTCTATTTTTTTGCCGAATTGCCTGTTTTTCTCTCTTCTTTAGCTCCCACAGCCGAATCCCAAACCTAAGATGTTCATTGTCAATAAACACTGTGCAAAGCCACGTAAATAGAGGGGATCAGCCAAAACGAGCTGCTTGCAGTTACTGCCTTATCCACAAGAGAGCACAGCAACCTGAGCACATCCCCAGCCTTTTGTAAATGCCTAGTGTATGTACAGAGCACCGTATAACTCAAAAATTATAATTAAAATGTCTTAGCTCCTGTATTTATAGTAACATTTAAACTACTGTGCTTTCTTGAAGTCAGAGTCATTTACTTGAGAACAGCACACTTTATGGTGAACAGATCTTTGAAACTATACCACGGGGATATGGCACAGCCACATGTAACTCAATATATGTCAACAGCTGTAAAAATATTGGTAGGAGAAGGGAAGAAAAAGCCATGAGCACAGATCAAGTGCCCTGTCTCTCACATCTGACTGTTTCCAGATTCTCCCTCACTCCTCTCCTCCCCGCCCCCCCCAAATAATTGGGCAATTTTGGTGCAAGCTGTCATAAAAGCCAAGGCTTCTTTGAGGTTGAATGATCAAAAAGGTTATAAATGAAAATGATTTCAATGTTGGAGGCCTAGTGAGTGACCAAGGCACTTTCTGTAGCAGAAGGGTTTGTTCTAATCTTACCAACTGCACGCTTTCGTCAGAGCATATTCCTAGGGAGTTCACAGCTCCCCAGGGCGAAGCTACAGTAAATTCTGACTAATCCCCTCTGCATACAAATGAGCCCCTGGTAAGAGAAACTGCAGGGTCAGGCAGCTTATGCACAGCACTGATTCTCCAGGTCTGCGCCTTCAGCTAAGCAAACAAAATGGCACTATATTTTGATTTTTTTTTTCTTTCAATAGGACAAGGTTCCTGAAAAATAAAGGCTTAAATCCTAAAATGCAGGACAGGCTGAGGAGAGAGGAAAAGAGCGCAGAGAGGAAAGAGCACCTCTCCTCTCGAGTGCCCAGGCAGCAAGGTAAACAGACACTATCAGCCCTTTCAAAAATTAATGAATTTGAAGTTTTGCTTGACTAAGGGAGTGGAGTGCTTGGGCTAAAATGTAATGTAAAAGGAACACGGCACAAGATAAAACATTTGCTAGCCTATTATAAAATAGCAGGATCGAAGCCTGCCCCTTCATTGGCTGGCATCACCACGTCAAGACGCTGTAGAGCACAGAGTCATTTATATTCAATCCCTGGCATTTCAAGGGATCTTTAAATGTTAAATTCTGCACCTATTGCTGCTTTAAAAGTCTTAAGCATTGCTTAATGCAAGATGTGATTAATTTTTCCAGCAGCACGTTATTTAATCACAAAGCATATATTTGTTATAATTATTAACTCTTGATAATATGGGATACTCCTGTTTCACAAAATTCCTTTGAAGAGACCGGGTGTACTGGAGGGAGAACAACTGGAGTGGCTGGCACCAACCACCCCACAGCGCTGAGGAACAGAAGAGGACGGGGCTACAGAGTATTCCCCTCTGGAGGTGGGAGCACCCTGCTCTCCCAGGGACTGGGCGAGTGCTTTGGGCACCCAGCATCTGCTGGGATCCAACGCAGAGAGCTCTCGGTGAGACTTGCTCAGAGCTCTTCTCTCTGGAGACCTTCAGAAAATCACCTACAATCTGGATATATAGAGCCTGGGATGTGTACACTCTGCAGCCATTTAAATACAACTCAAAAAAGATACCATCCTGTGACCTTGCATACGGCTTCATAATATGAAATTTTCACGTATTCACATTTAATATAGTTATGGGATCAAGATGTAGACTGGTTCAATTTTATAGTCTTAAATTTGGTGCTTCTTGAAGACGATTCTGCAAACTATAAAGACATTTGAATGCTCTACAATTCAACCTTAAAAGTTCTGGTTTAGATTCCTCCTAAACATTAAGCTTCATAAGCTAATAATTTTTTAACTCTTTTTTTGTGCTTAAAAATTTACTCATTTGAACCTTGCAGGCTCACCCTAAAACTTATGAGCTAAAGTAAATGCCTTTATACAGTGTTGTGGTATTAAGAAATAATCTAACCAACCAAACCCAAAACGTTGGCCAAGAAAACATTGCTGAAGAGCCGATCCAACAGAGCCTTAACACGCGACGAGGATGGATCTGCACCAAGCCTCTGCTCTGCTTCGCGGCCAACACTGTCCTCGGAGAGCATGTGAGCAGCGGGCACAGCAAACCCCGACACCTCTTTCCAGCTGCGCTCTGGTGTGCCTCGGAGCAGAGGAGGGGAGGGCTCGCAGATAAACCCCTCCCGAGCTCCGGGCTGTACTCCCGCTATGTCTCACACACCCCACCAACCTCTCCCTACCTTTTTGGTGGTGGGAGGCCGCCAGTCAGGAGTCCTGCTGCAGTTATAAAGGAAAGATTTTGAAGTGGCAGCATTCCCATCTCCTTGCCATGAGACAATATTAAATGTTTTGCACTGTGCCGCAGCCACAAGGAATTGCAGTCTATAAAAGGCACCACTGCACTGAAGGGGGGACTAGGTACCACTCCATGGAAAAAAAGTCTCCCATCGCAATCAGGAAAGTGTGTTACAGGGATGACCTTCTGACACAAAGCACAAATCTATCAGTTTGCCACTCTTTACATGCTTCTGGTATTTATCTCTTCTGCACTCCCAACTCATCTTTTAATTAGACAAACTCTCATGAAAGTCAACAAGAGTTTTGTCTGACTGAGAGCTGGGTTGAACCATAATTGGATCACAATTCCAGGTGTAACAAAGAATGAAATGCAGTTCTAGAATGGCACCAAAAATGCAGAATCTTTGGAGTTTTAAATTTAAGCATTCGGGGGGGGTGGGGGGGTGGGGAGTTGTAGCAGAGGCTCCGCCATCTCCCCCAGGAGAAAATTCTCAGCTCTTCCATCTGCAGACCCAAAGGCAGCACTAGCAGTAACGCACTGCAGCTATCGACGTGTGCCAGCGCCCCGCCACGTGAGCCGGAAAAGGATGAACAAGAATAATAGTTAATCAATAGCACAACTCGCTGACACGTCATTAATGAATTCAACGTAATTTTGACATACCACTTAAATGCCCCCACCAATAAGTAGAGATCAGTTTCATAACACACCTGCACGTGTTCGAGCATACATGTTCAAGCATAATGTTTAAAGTAGAAGCTAATGCTAACAGATACAGCATAAAGGAGGGCTTCTTTTGTTTCTTTCTATTTCTCAAGTAGAGTAAGTACCAAATAATTAATCAGCCTAGAACGCAGTGTCAAAGCATGGCAGCTTTAGCCAAAAGTGTTCCACCATGAGGCTAAGAAACAAAGCAGCTCTGGAATAGAAATGTACAGCAGCAAACACTATACAGTACACGTTACACCTATGCTTTACAAGAATGTACATATTTACAATTCGGACAGAATAAATAAGGCTCCTAAGTGACCCATATAGTGAATTTTCCTTTAAAAAGGCAGGAGCTGCTGAAAGCCAAGTTCTTGCTGCCGAATTCCTGGACACAGTTTCCAACTATTCCAATCAAGCAGCTCTGTGGTTGGGCTGGGATTTCAAACTTGCCACAGTATGAAGTCCAGTTTGGGCTATATTCCCTTCCCTCTCTCAGCTTGATGAAGACTTCCCCGCAAAATCAAAAGGCTTACTGTCAAGTTTTCGATTGGTCTGGGCTTCATGCTATCATATGTGTGGTGATGGCAAGGAATATGAATGCGGCTCTGGCTCCACCATGGGGCCTTGAGGTTTCGTCCAATTCATCCAGGGACCTTATGAAAGTAGAGCGGGTCTCTTTTCATGTATATTCCGACTGCTGAAATTCCCTAGATGCACTGCAGTGTGCAAACGCGGTGTAAAAAAGAACAATAGCTTGAGAAAAACTGAGGCAAGTCTACTGAGTATGCTTAAGATAAACCAGCCAAGCTAATGCAAAAAAACCTGACAGACATTCTTCTGCATTCATAGCTTAATGAAAATAAAACCTTTTAGAAGTGGAGAAAGCTTCTGCATACTAGCAAATATGAAACTGCCACGTTAACTTATAAAAATTGATGCGGGTCTCCAAAATGTAAATATATAATATTCAGCTCCTCATATGTTCAGATGAGATTAGATAGCTGGAAATATGCTAAACCTTTAAAAAAAACAAACAAACAAACAAACAAAAAAAAACCACAAAAAAACCCCCACCAAACAAACACCAAAAAAACCACCCAAAAAAAGCAAAACCAAAAGCAAACAACAACACAACACAAAACCCCAAACACATGAACTGTGTTTGCACACCAATTCATTCACCTACAACCATCTGTGTTAGGAATTGTTCTATGGCAGGAACAAGTCAACAGAAAACTAAAATCTCATAGTGATACAGATTACAGTATATCATTCCTAAACTGAGTGAAAAAAAATCCTTAAGAAGTCAAGCTATTACTTCAACTAACAGCTGCTAAAAATTATTTTTTTTGTTATTATTGCTGATAATGCAGTAAAACATTCCTTTCTGGAAAAGCAACAGAATGGTAGCAAGCTTCGTTTCCATTAACTGTGACATATTCTGCAGTTCAGGCGTACAATGCATTCTAACTGCACGATATATAATTTAATTTTCCTACCAAGGAACTTCGTAATGTATGCATTTGTTGCAACTACATTTACTAAGAACATTCATCACACTAGTTTCAAAATCACAAGTAGAAAATAATGCTTAATATTTAGCACTTAATTAATTGAGATGTTTAGCTCTTTACAAGTGCTTTATACATTTTTATGCCAACACTGGACTAACTTACTAACCTTGTTCTACAAACAGCAGGAACTCCTGCTAGTCGAGGAGTTTTTCAAGGGCTAGCAAAGGTGATTTATTTGACTCTACTAGAGACCAAATGCATGTATGTGCCCTGCGTTCATCAAACAAGAGAATATCGAGTTATCACTTATTCTACATAGAATAGGAAGTTCAACATACACATTTCTTATTTGCCACTGTTTGGTGATTCACAGCAATATCCAAGTGGAGCACTTTCTCTTTGAGTTACTTCCTCTATACTTAAGGGATGATTACTGAATTTGCATTAGCTCTATTCTGCCACACAAATAAAAACCATCTTTCACTACTGTCTATATGAATAAATAATATTAAACAACAGGATCTATGTGAACATGTGCACACGTGCAGGTCTCATAGAGGAGTATCACCTCCGAAATGTGTATATTAAGAACCACCACACTAGAATGAGTTCATGTGTCAAACTTCAGATCTAAGGTCCCAAAGAAAATTCCTATTTCTGCTTTGAGTATTCTGGGAAGATCACTGATTTGGTGCACCTACACTGCTGGAACAGCAATGTTTACTGTACATGCTACAAACAGATCTCACTAGCTTTACTGTGTCTTTCAACTCCTTATACACATTCATTTATATCCAAAGTTATCCCCAATTTATATACAAAAAACAGGTTTATGTATGCAAACATTATTGTTAGACGATGCTGAAAAATGTTGAGTAGTTCAGGATAAGCAAGGAAACTAGAACCAGGCACCTGTGATGTTAACCTAATTAATTACTGACAGTTATTCTTTAGCTGAACACAAGTTCTTTATTTTATAGGGTACTTTCGCAAATGAGACTGTTACTTTAGTAGCCAAAAAATTACCCAGAGTTGTCATATTGTTTTTGACGGTATCACGATAAATCCTCATGGTATACTTTGCTTCCCACTCTGATCCTTTCCTTTCTGCCAAGCTGGAAATTCATTATGCACTATACATGAGAAAGCAAGTGAGAGGGCATACTTTCAAATTCATATCATACATTTCTGACAAGAATTGAAAGACTGTATCTGAACTCCAACAAATTATTCATACCACACACTATATACAGACAAAAGTCAGTATTTTGAACAAATATTTTTGAATATTTTATTTTAAATAAAGCAGAGATAAATCTGGTTTGGGTACTTGCGGGCGATACTGCGAGATAGTCAGCTATAAGTGAGGAGCAGGACCAGATGTGTGGCAACAGTACAGGCAAATTAAATGAAAAATAGGTACAAAAGTCCTCAGAAGCCAAAGTATGTCAATGCGGTAATATAATTAATTCATACTCTTTGCTCAGTTTTTCATGAACGACCCTCTGCATTAAAAATTGAGAAGCCCCTTGGAAGCTGGTGCGCGCACTAAGGACAAGAAAGCTACTCTTGGTCATGGAAGTGAAGAGGCACCCAAAAGGCACCGGTTCATTTATGTTACAAGGATGAGACATAGTCAAACAAACGTGTTCCTGCAGAGAAGTAACAGAATTTGGCGCAGGGGCGAGCATCAGCACGGTGTTGAATGCGGCGTTGCCATCCACAGGGTAGAGGGGTGGGTAGGTGAGGCATCAGCTGTGCTCACAAGATTTCCTGAACTTGCCATGCTAATGGGGACCGCCTCTCCCATGGTAAAGACATACCAGGAAATAGAGGACGGGCCATAAAGATTTCCGTTCTTATAAATGCCTCTCTGCTAACTGCAGATTGATATGAGCACGCTCCCTAGGGAATCGGCTATGCTTTAAGGTCAATATCAGCAAAAAGCAATTGCGTGAGCTGATAAGTCTCTCTCACTCAGATGTGCAACAGTTCAAGAATACTCATATTCTGTTTATTTTTCAGGGAGAGAGACGAGTACAGAAAAAAAAAGGACTACTTTTACAGTGCCACCGAGTAACAGTCTTTGACTGGACATACCCCTTCTTGATCCTTGAAAACTACCTCCCTACCTTCCCAAGTGTCAGGCTGCTGAGGCTGAAACCCACTGCACAACTGAACTCCTGCCTACATTTGATTAATAACCAGATGCCTTATTTTAAAATATAACTTTTCTTTAAGTTACATCCTTTTCTTCAGTTTTCAGTTGGAAACTTGGCCTAAATGACAGCTGTGTAGGCCTCACCCCAGCTCGGCTCAGCAGGAGCTCTAATGTACTTCATTCTGGGGCTGGGAGCTGCTTTTAATCTATCAGCACGACTCCGCAGCTGCTGTAAGCTAGCTGAAAATTGTCTGCATACACAGGGTTTAAAATTTTGTAACCCTTTTGGTGCAACGTGCATTTAGGCAGGAACTCGGAAATGCAGCCACCAAGGTCTCTGGAGAGTTAAAGGAAAGCTCGAGACAACAGTCTGCAGGGCTGGGAGGGCACGCCAGAGACCTCTGAGCAGATTAGGAGTTTTCCTGAGTTCACAAGTTCAAATACCAATTTCCAGTAACTGTTTCAATGGATTTAGCCTTGTTCTAAGTCTGACAATCAGACTACAAGCCAGGCAAATAAATATTTCTGCTTTACATTAGATGCCTTTAGTAATCAAAAACATCTCTGGGTATTTTTAATAGCCATTGGCCTGTAGTTTGCTCTGCCTCTCGTTTACAGCTTTAAGGAAACTGAACAAACAATATATCCTCTTCCAAGAAAGCATGCTGCACAGCAATTACTTCACATACGCAAGACAAACTTCAAATACTCATAAAGTAAAATGCAACTGTGTAGAAGTGTTAAATCTGCTACTGCCATCAAGAGAAACTACACACAGTACAGTAACCTGGCATCATCTATTCCAGTGGGACTTGGAGAGGACGGATATGAAACTATTGCCAAATATTTACACTTACAATTCTTACAAAATATCCTGAGTCCCTGAGGGATTAAGCATAATCTCACATGTCAACAACCACCACCACCAAAAACTTTAAATATGGCTACAAGATGTTTTCACAAAACTTTACCATGGCTGTTGTTAAAAAGTCTCTTGCTTTTTCTGTTTTTTTAGTGAAAAGGCAGCAAAGAACCTTCTCCCCTTGAAAAGCATAGCACCACTGCTGACCTGCCAGAGCCGGCTGCGAGTCGCTGCCAGGCATGTTCCTCCGCGCCTGCCCAGAAGCTCGGGCTCAGCAATAGCCCCTCTGCTGCGGGGATGCCACTCGCCGGCCCCGCAGCCATGACCCCCTGCGCCTCGAGCAGGGCAGACCCCATGGTTAACCACCGAAGGCTCACCTAACCTTTCCATCAACTTGAGGACAGAAGATAGGGCAGCAGCAAACAATCAGAAATTAAAATACACAACGTGGAGCTCTGCAGAAATCGATCCCAGAGAGCTCCACCAGCCCCACTGGGGGGAACAGCCTCTTTTCCGCCTGCCCACAAGCATGTTTCCTTTGAATACACAAGGCCTGAAACTGCTCCTCCTTTTCTGATACACTGCAAGGGGCTCCGCGTGGAAGGGTTCAAATATTCATAGAGTGCACAAGCAATTTCATAAGGCTGCCGTTCAGCATGGACCTCTTGCCAGATCCTACCCAGCGGAGGCTTGCGGGGATGTGGTACTAACCCTCCCACGGAGCTCGCCGCACATACATGTGGAACAGTTTTCAAAGGTCTTAAGTAATTTAAGTTGCGAATAACTTCACGGAGGCTGTCACAAGCACATCTTCCAACTGAAGAGTATTCCCATGCTAATTTTCCACCTTCGAGCACTGGAGACATACAATAAAACCAAACTAGTAAAAATCAGAAGACCTATTCCACCATCTTATAATCACTGCTTCTCCTAAGAAAAAGCTTGTTGCTATGTATTGTAAATAGTTAAGCACAGAGCCGCTGCGGGCTGGAAAGTAGGAACCAGGAGCCTGGGGCATTACCTGCTGTAGGATGCCCGTCAGGAGCTGTCCTCCTGGAGAGGAGGTGACACAGCCCTGGGCTGGCAGCTGCATGGTCCTCATGGACGGTCCGTGTATTTTGCCAGCGTTAGCCTCCATGGATTCTAGGGGCCCTCTTCTTTGAACTGACTTCGCTTTTTTTATGTATTTGCTAACTTCTTTTCTTCCTCACCCCGTGTGTTAATTGCCCTTCTCTGCTGAGGTCACTTGGGTTTGCCTTTGTGCCAAATCCTTTTGTTCCAGTTGGTGGTCTATTTGGCCTGGTTGAACCTTTATACTTGACTTTAATTTATCGTGTGATTTCATTGTGCAGTGCTTGCAGACTGGCCAACTAGCCCATTATGAAGGTATTAAATTCTATACAGTTATGTGCACGTGTACACAAACCCACACCTCTTTCCTGCAGTTTACTTCCTTCCGCAGCCATCTGTAATGGAGCAGAGTCCTGCACTGTGGAAGCTTTGCCTTAGCCCCTCCGTTTTAATGACCATAATCCAAAAGGAGCAGTGAAAACAGCCAGCGCGGTGCCCGGTCCCTCAGCTGCCAAATGTACGCCACACTCCAGGAGAAGAAGCTAGGAAGGTAACATTACCTGAAATTCACCTCTCTTCCACGTACTCAAAAAATTACCTTTAAGTGCCTACTAGCTTTTGGAAAAGGCCAGGAAAAAACCCACTCCGAAATCACAGGCCAATTCCAAAATCGCAGATTCCTAGAAGAATTGATACAACAGCAGCTGTATCTCTTTCATTTGAGTAATTATCATATAATTAAGTGCATGAATTACAAGAGAGCCAAGGCATTAAATTAAAATATTTAATGCTTGTAAATCTGAAAATGATTACTGTGCTGATGTGCAGCTACCGAGCAGCGAAGCTAATGGCAACCCGACAGTACCATCAGCCTCCCATTATTCTGCTGTAGCTTAGAGAAGGCATCAGAATTTGGGAAATCTTTTGCTGAGGAGGAAAATTACCTTTGATTCTTTAAACCTAGCAACTGATCCTTAGAAATTACACACCTAAGTACAGTACTGAAAGCAAAAGAGAAGAGCAGAAATCTGTGAGCTAAAATTTAATGCTTTATCTCACAGATGCATAGGGAGAATTAAAAATGGAAACATCTTGTTGAGAATCTTACAGAGGGCTGAAAAGAAGAGCCATTCCCAGCATTTTCTTTACAGTGGGTCATCTTTCATTACCCAAATTTAGTTTCATCCAAGCTCAGTCAGCAGTTTGCAGGATGGGACTTTCAGCAATTCAAATAAACCAGATAACCAGAGATCTCTACTCAAGGCATTTTCATAACTAGACACTGACAGAAGAAACCCTTGACACTATAAAGTGGGG
>NW_009598717.1:16954-26954 GCF_000690535.1 Cariama cristata
GAAGTGTTCTGTTAAAATTCTTTTCTAAAGAGCAGAAAAGCCCATTCATGTTTCTCCAGCGTGTCATCTCTGTTTGCATAAATAAGCCAGGAATGGACATTGCCTTAGCCCAAGAGAGATCCATAGGCAGTACAGGAGCTGGGCTTGTGCCAAATCCCTGCTGGTTTCCAGGTGCTGAGACAATTTCAGGGACACTTCTAGACTGGAGATGTCCTCCTGTATCTTCACTGCAGGACCAGCCTCGGGGAATACGCCAAGCCAGGCCCTCAGGCGGCTCTGCCTCCTGCCGCGGGCTGGTGCCATCCTCCACAGCAAGGACACCGACGCGGCCTCAGCGCATCGTCCGGCTGTTGGAGACTCAGCACATTTTGATTCTTTTTCTTTATTTACACTGGTATTTTAAAAGTTGAAAAACAATGAAGAAACCCAACATATATTTGGCTGGTATTACACTGAGCAATCCCTTTGTGTCACAGAAACACAACTGTCATGAAACTGCAACAAATGCAGTGCACACAGTACAGTGGAATGGAGAACTAAAGGCTTCAGGCAGTCCAAGGGGTCATGGCTAAGGGCGGAGGCAGAATATGTGGTTAGCCCTCCTCCCTTCGAAAGGCACAACTGCCTCCTTAGAAAGAATGGATAGGGCTGAGAGCCCAGGACTTGTACACCAGACGGGTGTGTGTGCTTTTTATATCTATCTATCTATGGACACAATAAATAGGACAAGTTTTCTAACTTAAAATGAATTGCCATCAGCTATTACATGAGCAACACATGATGGCACCCCCTTCAGAACAAAAGCTTATCATCACTATCCCTACAAAAAGCAATACAGTAGACATTTGTTATCTAACTGACTGCTTCAAAGGTGTTCCAGCACTTCTGAACAGGACTCTTCCCGAAATCCCCCAAAGTCACCAAGACCTAGGCACTTGGCAGCCCTCGTGAACTATCGCCTTTAATTAACTTGGAGAAAGGTGATTCTTAACTTAGGTACCAAACAAATGGCTTTTAATTACAGCAAAAAGGAAAAGGTACTTTCAAAGTGTTGCCTAAAGGATATTTAATATTCTTTTTAAGAGGAAAGTTGTGTAAAAATGATCTAATGAGAACATTCAATTTCTTTTCTTGACAATACTCACTACTTTTAGGTCTCCTGCCCCATTGCCATTGCTATCTTAGACAGTTTTTTTCCCAAAAAATTATTTATATTTTTTCTGGGCTCATCTCTCACTTATGTCTCCTGCAACTTGGAATGTCAGCAACAGAAATCAGTGAGAGTGGGTGAGTACCTGCCTAAGCATTATAATGCACAACACAGATGAGTCTGGCCCATGTGTGTGAAGATGGCTGTTTGCAAGGTTGCTGGAAGGTCACATTTTGGCCTTGGCTCTGGGAACAGGATGCATCTCCCCTCAATTGTCAAGCGATGTTCCCTGTTACAAAGGTTGAACAGTGCAAGACATTAATACCGTTACAAATACTTCAGGTACGTAGATAGGCTAATAACTTGTGTAGTAATCTCCAAAGCAGCTGACTTTCACGTGCCAAATACTTTATCATCACAAGGTGGTAATAAGAAATAGCCACAAGGGAAGAGTAACCTTTTCCTAGTGGTAAGGAAGCCAGGATTTCAGAGTTACTATGTAATTAATTCGCTTTTCAGGAATCAAAACACCCTAAAGCAAAAACAAGTTCAACAGACTTGTAATAACATACTATTGTAGTGTTAAGCCCTCTTATTCCTCAATAAAAATCTATCGTTTCCACTGACTGTGAAATCCCTGACCCACACTGTAACCATCTCCTGCCTTAACTATGGCATTTTGCTTTGCCTTGGTCTCCTTGCGTCTTGGCTTTCCAGTCCGTGGTGAGGTCAAGATGCTCACACTAAGACCATCTCACTGTCCTGTGCCTCTAACTCCCAAGATTCACCCACACAGTAATCTTTTCCTGGATTTGTTTTGCCTCACACATTTCAAGTTCAGATTCTTCTAAACTTGGCAGGTGCGAACAATTTCTTGCTAAAGCACCCTTTGGCCACAATTGCGTATGTTGGTACTAGGTTCCAGCTTGACTTCCTTAGGACTCAGACTGGATCCCACTGCCACTAGTCTTCAGCAAAAACAATCCCAATGAAGTGGAGAAACGCAAACCTGTATGAAATCAGGGTAAGACAGACCAAGATGGGTCACCTGCTCCAACGGATACCGCGGCACTTGTAGGCGCCTGACAACTGCCTGTGCAAATCTCTCCATCACCCCTTGTAAACCCCTGCAAACTGAGCACAGCTCTGCACCTTCACAGCTTGCATCCAGTGTTTCAGGTACTCTGGCTGCCCAAGTTAAATGGCTGGCCTTATCTGACGTGCTTTGCACAGAGGAGAGGATGTTTACGGTGCTGTGTGAAAATATCAAATACAGAAATGCTCAATGTACTTCAAAGTATATACTCTGATTACAGAATGTTTTTTAATATGGATCACTCACAGCTACAGCAGAAACTATCAGTTAATTTTCAGCATGGACCTCCCAGGAAGGTGAGGTTATACCTGTCTGTTCTGGCAAGACTTTAAAGGGCTGTTTCCTTAATTTTGTTGTATTTTCTAAAAACGCAAATATTATTTGGATGTTAATAAAGATCAACACTGACAGTAGCTGTAATTATATATAAAACAGTTGATAATTAAAAACTGAGCTTACAAATAATTGAATTTAGATACATAGTTGATGTCATCCAATATTTTAAAAGCTGGCCCTCTTCAGGGATGTATCAACTGAGAAGGAAGACAGATGTTACTGAAGACATTTTTGCAATCATGTGAAGCAGGAGACGGCTGAAAAGTTATGCAAGTGCAATGATTTTTGACACAGGGGGCAGGAGCTGTACTTGGGTTTCATTCCCCTTTTCATCAAAAGGCTAATTTCCCCCATTTTGCATTCTGTTTATGTGGTCTGCTTTACAAAATCCCACGTACCATTTTCTGATTCTGTATTCGCTGAGCATGTGCAGGCAGGGAGTCAACAAGGGACCACAACTGACATTGCAGTATGAGTAGAGGAGCAATTGTGGAAAGGTTACCACTGACACACACAGACAAGAGATTGAATTTACCAGTTGTCCTGATGGACAGCCTTAATTTGGGCAATTATGCCCTGCTCAATATGGATAAACACTGTAAATCATCCTAATTTTAACTCAGAAGAGGAGATTAGGGCAGCACGAATAAACTATTTATCTACCATGTAGTGTAATACATGTTTTGCTCTGTAGCAGTATACATAAGATACAAATGTAATCCGTATGCTTGCAAAAGAGTTTAGGTCAGCTGTCACAGTGAAATTGGTTGTGGTTTTACTATTGTATACTTAGTAAGCACTTAAAGCACCAAACCAAACCATAGGTCACTCCCAGGGACCAGAGCCTGCTGAAATACTGAGCCCCTTCCAGGTTTGTTCGTTTGTTTGGACTGATAAAGTTATCTGCGGTCTGAACACAATCATGGCCTGATGTCACTTCCAACAACAGCAGAAATTTTGCCATTAACAGGAAAGTTTGAAGGTGTATTTACAGAGGTATGCAGGACAGTAGCTCTGTTAACGCCGAAAGAACTAATCCAGTTGAGCATCTGTGAAGGATCAGAATTAATCATGGGACAGAGCAACACCGCGCATCCTCGTGCACTAAATATTATCACTATCGTTGTGCCACGGCACCTTTGGTCCCAGTACACAACTTGGCAAATATGTGGGGCCCGTGTGAAATCTGGGCACCGCTGCCCACACGCAGGCTAACGCGGCTCCATGCCAACTCCCCAGCACTGGCCACGGCGCTGCTCACTACGGCCGCTCTGCCTCTCAAAGTTTTCTTCTACCCAGCCACGCTTCCCGACACAGCCTGGAAGACCTGTTCTCCCCCTGCCACCTCCGGCAGCCCACACTGCAGAAATCAGAGACCAAATCCCTGGCAGACCAGGGGAGCAGCCCCTCCTGGCTTCGCCCCTTCCCCCTGGGAAGCCCTGCCTGCCGTGCGGTGGAGGTGGCCATCCCGGCTCCCCCCCGCACCCGGGAGCTCCTCTCCCCTGCCTGCCTCCCGCGCCGGCGGTGCGCTGTGCAGCCAGCTGCTTCGCCAGCTCCTGCCCCCAACGCCCTCACAACAGCTGTGGGCTTAATTATCAAAATAACATTTTAATAGTCTCATAACTGAACTCCCTTCCAAACATGCCAGCGGAGAGGCTGCAAGGATTCTTTTAACATCTTCAGCTAAACTTACTAATAGGCTGCATTTAAGCGATTAGGCTGTCCTAATGCTTGCCATTTACTGCCGGAGCCATCCCTCCCACCTCAAATTGCCATTTGCCGTCTCTCATTTCCTAAGCGACTCTATTATCTGCATGAGTATCGAGGTGGTCAGCGCTCCCACACACCAGACCTCTGAGGAAAGCAGACCAGGAAATTATCATGAAGGTAGCACTCCTGCCTCTCATTATCTTCTCTTTTTTTTTTCTTTTTAAAGGGACTAATACATTGGTATCCAATCAGCACTCCCAAGGAAGTGAATGTGCTAAGTGTACTTACGCAAATTATTTAAGATCACTAGGGGTTTACTTGCTTTTAACACTTAAAAGAAAAAAGAAAAAAAAGATTTTCTGTGACAAGCATTTGGTTCCTTTTTTTACTACCTTCACAACTGAACCATTTCTTGCTTTGTAAAATAATTCTAAAGGGACTCCAAACTAGCATTTAGCTGCCAAGTTAACTTTTTTGTACAAACTCTCGAGTACAAGGTGAATGCACATTGAAACTGTGCTGTGATTTCTCCTCAGTAAATAAGTCATTTATTCAGCAAACTTCCCTTCCCATTTTCCACTTTTTACTATTTCTTTTCATATCGTTGTTACTGAAGTTGGCCAAATGTTTATTCTCAATAGAAATTTTAATGACAGCGATTAGGAAAGTGATGAGTTTATCCACGTCTCCTCCCTCCTCACAGATTTCTCTGAACTGCTGCCTTTTTTTTAAAAAATGCAAATATATGTACAGTCGTCTTTGTCCACCATATCTCACACTGAGGTTCCTTGCCAGTCTGAAGCAGGTATGGCAAGACATTTATTTCTATGAACATGAGGCTCTGCTGTGGAAAAGAAAAACTTTAGATAGTGTCTCTGTAGCTCTCCAAATGAAGTCCTAGCTGCACTAAGCTCTTCCAGTCGACTTTGATGGGATCAGGACTTTATCCCCTCTCACAACAGTAAAGATTGAGCTTCTTGGGAAAAAGAAATAGATTTTTAAACAGATTTTTTAAGAGAGTTTATTTCTTTGGATAATAGCTTAGAAAAACACCCTGTATTGTCAGTTGAGGGGCTTGCAGTGCCACAGCAGCGTTTCTGCTCATGACCATTCTGCAAGAGGGTCGGTCTGTTCTGTGCAAAGAACGTTACTGGCCAAGATGTGACACCTCATTGTAACCGATGTGCTATTTTTGACTCAATTTTACAGCTGAGTTAAGCAAGGCACTGGGTTGTTGCATGAATTATCTACGGTCACCCAGCCTATAGATCTGCAGGCTGCCCCCTCCCCGTTAGCTGAGCGAACCATTTGTTGGTTAGTCAAATTCATTTCGGTTGGTCTGGAAAGATCTGCTTGTACGTGTTTCGTCTGTTGTGCAGCGAGCCGCGGCCGGTGTCCACCCAGCAGATGGAGGAGCGGAAGCGCTGGCCGCCGCAGATGGAGCCTCTGTACCCTGCCCTTGCTTAACTCACCTGGGAGATGACCCACTAAGAGAGCCAAATATCCCTCATTTGTCTTCACCACTATTTGTTGTTAGCCTTCCTTATGCTTTAGTAAAGAGCGCAAGCAATCAAGGTGCAATAAAATAAAAATAAAATACATCGAACAGCATTACTCTGGCCACAGGCTATAAGTTCACAAACTCGGGTCCAAATGAAGGGCTTTGCAGTGGTGTTGGAGGTGCTGCCCTCATGTCACAGGGGCACGGGCTACGTGTGCCCAAAGGTGTGGATCCGTAGGTGTGGCTGCCAGCAACATGCTGCACGCTGCATCGTGCTAAGTCTTAAACTATACCACAATCAACTTATTTATTCTAATACAGAAAAACTGAATATAGACCTTTTTTCTTTGTTGCTATTCATTATCTCTCACAGCCTAACAGTATCGTTAGAAATCCCAGGACGATCAGCAAATCCAGGGAGATTTAAACTATATTTTTGTATTAAAATAGTCAAGGATGTAGGTGACACATTGTGGCCCCATGTAATTTAAATGTGATGGATTTAAAGGTAAAAAGCTCTTTGCAGTCTGTTGCAGAGAGTGGGCCAGATTCCCATCTCAATTAGAGAGATAAACCCAGACTAACAACGCTGACTTCTGAATGTTGGAGTTACTCCAGATTGACACTGGATGTAACAGATTAAAATATAAACTATTGTGTTCACGTCTCCTTCTCTCTAAATGAAATATTTATCTACGCATTACAAATAGGTAGGAAAAGCTAGTGCATGGTTCTCCTACTCCAAGCAGCCCAAATCTCCTAATTATAAACAAGGAGCAGAGCTTTAAAAAGGACATACCTCTTCCTTTCTTCATCACAATATCATCTTCAAAACTAGAATATTAAGGAAATAGAAACCAGGGTTTTTAAGGTTTTTACAGTCTGTGCTCCAGGGGAAAACAGGCACTCAGCTACGACTGAAATTGCTTCACAATGTGCGCTTCTGGGCCTGTGTTATCCTCACTCCACAGATGAGCAGAAAATATAGTTTGTTTCTTTTTTTTTTTTCCCCCTGGTTTGGCATCTGTGGCTCACTTAATGCTCCTGGATCCTGCAATGTTCTCAGGGAGAGACAAAGAGCGCTGGCTGAATATTTTACTGAAGAAAAAAACCCTGCTCCTGTCTTCTGTAAGTGTGCTTCGTGCATCCTTAAAATGACCCCTTATAGAGATCATGCAAAGAAAAATAAAACCACAGCCCTTCTGTTCACAAAAAAGCAGAATCTTTAGGGTCAATCGCTTCCCTTCAAAGAGCCAAGATCGGTGTTTCATTTCAAAACTCAACAAAACAAACTATCTATCATTAAAATACTAACCTATTTTTAAAAAAAAATACAGAAGACGTATCCTCCTGCATACCTGCTGGCAGAAGGGATGCCCTGGGTCAGCCTGCACATGGCCCCTTCTCACCACCAGCCTCCTCCTCAGCCTCCCACCAGCCCAGCGCACAACGCACCCTCCAGCCCCATGCAATTCCTAAGTGCACGGAGTCACAAAGCCATGGGCAGCTGTAATTCTTCATCCATGTTTACACTTAAGAAAGGAAAGGTGATTGCTTAGTCTAGAGTTCAAACCCTGAAATGAAGCTGAATGACACATGCCGTTGGGACACGGTGAGAGGCTGGGACCCTCCGTAGGTAAATGGGACTTTGTTGCCCAAACCTGGCCGACATAGACCAGGTTATTCAGCAGGCAGCTGACCACCTGCAATTCTCTGCTTTGCTGTGGGCAGACAGCAGTGCAGGTTTTTGGGCTGAAAATAGCAAGGTCACGAGGCCTGGGCACATACTGTGATCCTCCCAAGCTCCAAGCACTAAAACGATCTGAAACCCAAAGGCAGTCTTCTCACCAAGATTATACTTGAGCTTCCAGGTTCACATCTGTTCATCCGCTAATCATCTCGTGATATGATATGGTTGTACAGGCAGAACTCCTATGGACTTCAATGCTCTTTGTCCAAAGTAAAAATGTATTTAACTGTATTATTTGTCAATCAATTTATCATCAGCCCTTGTAGGCATTTGCATTTCTGGTTAAGTGATACGTTATCATGCCCGTGAAGCTCTTATTTTTAGCTCACCTGTACGTGCATTGAGGAATTCAGTCAAGTAAAAAATTCTGCAAAAACACCAGCTGGCCAGTGACACAACTAACATGAAGAAATGGAAAGCAGGTGATGAACCTCTGTGGTGGAGTTTGAAGCAATGGTCTAATTTCATTGCGGTTTTCACCTCAGCGAGAGGTTCAGGGTTGTGGGTTTTGACCCTGCTCAAAGATAATACATAACAGACTGCAATGCTAAGATCAGTTCATTGCCACCCCAAAATTTAAAAACAGTAACAGAGGGCGAGCTCACAGTGCACCTGCCACTCCCCAAAACTATGGGTTACCCATTTTCACATCGTTGTATCAAAAAGCATGTCCACCTGCAGCCCTGTGCTGAGTGGCATCCCCGCACGGCCCCCCAGCACCGACCACCGTGGGCTCCCGCTCTCCCACCGGCTCCTACACACCTACCCATGCTGCCTAAGTGAGGTTATAAACGGGCACACTACTAAACACGCTCTTTGCTGTCATTGACCGAAACCAGATTCCTTCACAACTTAATTTGTGAGTGCATTTGGTTTGGCAGAAAAGACAGGACGGTCAAATTTTATCCTTGAGCCAACAATAATCTGTGACCTCTGCAGCGTGTTAGAAGGAAGAGTAGTTTTTAGCTTTCATAAAGCATAATAAAATATTGTTTAGGTTGATGTGATGCAGTAGAAAGCTCATACGGAAAGTATACGCTGGTCTCCTGTTGCTGAGAGCAGGGAATACACTGCCTGTGACTGGAATATGGTACATTACTTGAACTACAGCAAGGCGCTAGGAAGTCCTTGCTGATTCCGACTCAGGCAATGAAGAAATGTCCTGAGAGTTCAGGAGCAGAGAAGATTTATACCATATCCGTGATATTTATATTAATAAATGATTCATGTTATTGCAAGGACCACTGCTCAAAATACTTTGCCTTCAGAATTGTGGACAAACAAAAAAAAATTGTGTTTCCCAAGATCCACTGATGTGGGTTTACACGGTACTCTAATGTAATCACAAGAACATTAAACAGTACGAAAGTCTTCTCTCTTTTCCATGGCTGATTAAGCAGTTGGGAACAGAGAATTTACTGTGAAAAAAGCAAACAATTATATGCTATCTGAGGTAAACATTACCTTAGTAATGGAAGCTGAGCTTTAGAACCTTATTGTCAGTAGGGATTAGCATTATAATACTTAAAATGACATTTATAACACTTACTGAAATTACAAGAATGAAGTCTGTGGAGACACAGAAATGAAATCAGCTCAATGTGTTTTTATAAGAATACTGAAATCTAAGTCCCTTAGAGGAAAGATATAGACATTAACAGTTTTTGCAGGCTTCCATTAGCTGTTCAAATTTGAATACTGTTTCTTAGGTGAGCTCTAATCTTCTTTGAATCCTCCCAACACATTTTATCTGTAAAAAATTGTAGTTAAAAATTTAGTTTGATGGAATGATATTTAAGTGCTTTTCCTCATCTACTCCCTGAAAGAGCCCCTGAGAGTCTTACTGTAATTTGTTCAAACGAAATAATATTTTCGTTTCCTGGGTTCTCTTTGTTGTCTTGTGTGATGAAAAGTAACATTTCTTTTCTTTCGATCCTATTAAATGTGGCTTTCTGAATGCCAGCCGCTCAATCGAAATAGAATCTGGCATGCTTGCACCCAGCTTTAAAAATGTGAACTGCCACATAGAGTTTTTGATCTAAATGTGACGTGTCACCAGGAGAAGGCTTGGAGTAATATTTCCACAGCCATAATCAAGTGTTATAAACAATTGGGTTTCATTCATTGACACAGTTTGTCATCACCTTTTCATTTTAAATGCCTGGTTATTGAAATTCACTGAATGCGAGAGATGCCACGAGCAGGCCAGCGCTGAAGTGGTTTTGTTTCTCAGTTCGCAGCTCCTGTGAAAAGGCTTAAACGGGGAGCCCTGTACGAAGACCCTCATCACCTTCCAGCACAGCATCTCAGACACCAGTTCACTGGAAACTGAAGGCAGACACTACCTCGCATGTCCAGGGTCTTAGCTCTTGCAAACAAACATCAACTGAAGGGAACAAATTTGCCTAAAAATCTTTTCTGGCTCAGTCATTCACCTGTTTAACCCAGCAGAGTCCT
>NW_009598717.1:31954-48057 GCF_000690535.1 Cariama cristata
TGGCTAGTGCTGTCGTCCCTGCTCTTCTTCTTTGGCCCTGTATGAATCGAAACTGCTAAGAGAGCGCAACCGTCCCACCCTTGCATACCGTCTGGCAGCAGCAGGCAGGTGCAGCTGAACCCTGTCCAGGGCTTTCTCCTCTTTCCCCATTTCTATTGACACAGTTGGGACACGGGGCTTCTTGGTTTCCAGGAAACAGCTGACCCCCATAAAAAAGTTGGTATAAATAGCAGGAGCTTTGCAAGAGCTTAGATCCCCCAAGGGGGAGCACACAGCTCCCCCACCATTGAAGACCTCCTGTATCAAGAAAGCAATGCAGCATAGCCTGGGCTTACCAGGAGGATAACCACCAGCCAGACGAGGAGTTGCACCAGAAGGGCTTTGGTGAAAAGTCCCCACTACTGAGCAATACCTCCGGCACCGACTTACAGATCCAGACAACATCCAAGAGGAAGGCTACATGGGCACAGCCTCGGCCCCATCTCCCCTGCCACGTGCGAGCAACCAAGTGCAAAGGGAGCACCCCTCACCTTCCCAGTAACGCTCCCACGTGGGGTCTGGTGGTGCCCATGGGCTGGAGGGCCACAGCTCTTCCAGCAACATCAGGTGGTGGGGAGAAGCCCAGACGAACCCTGCAATCGCTCTGACCACTGCAAAGTGTCCCACTTGCTGCTGGCAGGGCTCTCATTACACTCCAGCTTCCCCAAAGGTGGGGTGGTAAAATTGGAAAAAAAAAAAAACAACACAAAAACACAAACAAAAAACAAACAACCCAAAAAACCACAACAACAAGGAGGAAGAAGATACCAGATTAATAATTTTTAGAAGCATCCCAAACTCCCTCAGAGACCTGTAAGGAGCCACAGATGCTTTTGCTCTTCATGTCCGTTTATTTTTATGCCAGAGGTTCATACTGTATTTTCTGTTGGAAGGATATGATACTAAAAAGGGAAAATAGTTCCATTATAGCATACCTTTGCCCAAGATTTTGTTACTGCCTGACTGACAGAAACCAGACAAAGAAATAAAACAAAAGGGGGGGAAATGTTAAGCTTTCCATTTATTTAAAAACCTATATTATTTTATGATTCTGCTTTACTTTATGCTAAGGAAACTAACTCAAGACCTGATCAGAGTATCACTTTTCAAATGCCTAAATCCCTGTAAAGGTTTAGTGTCTGGCTGTGTGCATTTTGCTCAGTATTAACATGTTCAATGGAGTACTTTGATTTTTTTTTTTTTGTTTTTTTTTTTCGCCAGAAGCTGGTGAATATATGCTTCATAGCTTCAGATAAACCTTTTGTTCTTCTGGGGCTGATCAGCTGGTGCAGCAGCGAGAGGGAGAGGAGGAAGGAAATTCACAGGGGCTCCACGGTTTCAAAAAGTCAAATTACCTCTGAGCCATGGCATTGCTGATAATTTAAATGAAAAAATATATATACAGGCTGCACCACACAACATCTCTACTGTTAGGACTTTTAATGAAGCCCCAGTTGTGATGACACTGAAGCAGGGAACGCTACGGTGGGATAATTACTTGGCTCCCTCGCAGCTGAGTTTCACAGATGCATTATTAACGGCACATTCCATGCCATAACGAGCACCGAATGTAGGTGGGATTCGCAAGCCCCGGCATCCGCCATTAGCAGGTTGGCGCAAACACAAATGAGTGTTTTCACAAAAGCATGCAAAGGTTGTGAAATTCCAATGAATTCTTTCACTGGAAAAAAGAGTTCAAGCTGCCATGACCGGATATGTCACCTCCCACGGCACGCTGCGCGCCCGGCGAGGCACCATGGGAAATTACAGAATCAGAATGCATTGATTTTTCTGTAGAAAATACAGGCGGCAGCCCTGATGAAGAATTAAGGAGGAAATGTAATAACCTAATTCTCCTCCAACATCCTCGCACACACCCCTTCCAGCCCAGGCACCCAGCTCCTGCATCCAGACAATTGCCAGGTGAAAGACAAGGACAAAAATTAGCTTTCGCTTCAGCAAGTGGTGGGACACTGGGCTGGGTGCACCACCAGCTGCTTACACCAGGGCTGGACTTGGCTCGCTTTGTCTGAATGTCATCAGCTTTAGGACACAACAGTTCCAAGCAATACTTGTTTTACGCTGCCACACGTTTTATGTTATTCTCCATGACATTCATCCCCAAACATCCCTTAGACACAAGCCCTTAACAGGTTTTCTCCATAGAATACTATTTACAGTGTAAGAATTATTAATAATTCCTCCTCAAAGCGTACTGTATATGGCTTGAACACACTGGAGAATACAGAAAAAATTTCCCCTCTCTCTTTCACGCCACACACACAGAAAATACGACATTAACATCTTCCTTTATTATGGGGCAAGTTAACCTAGTGCTGTGCCTAGATTCCTTCCTAGCCTCATCAATGGCAGACGCAATTAAGACATTCCTTACAACTGCACAATTGTGCTTATTTCACTGTTTGCAGCATAAGTTTGAAATAAATGCAGTTACAAAATTAGCAGCAGCCCTGCTTTTTTTTTTTTTTAAAAGCTTCTCTTTCAAGGTGACCCTTTTCCTATTTCGTGTGTCACCCCAAGTGTTGCTGCATGCATACTGAACCAACGCTCTCCCAGTAATTAACACCAGCACTTAATGAAGTCCAGCTGCTGCGATGGCAAACTGAAGGGATGCCAACCTTTGTAAACTAGTACTTGAGCTACTCCAGTTACAGCTGCTTTAAAACCACAGCAGTCAACTTCTCTTTGCCTACTTCTCAGAGATAATTCTTACCAAATAAGACAAGTGTTCAAGATTAAGCATTTATTAACAAAGCTTATCTCTGAACTAATATTTCAAGCTGGAAATGATATAAAGGGCTAGATCAACTTAAATAAACACTGCAAAATTAATAAAAATCCTGAGCAGCAAATGAAAAGCTAAAATGAAGATTTGCGCTGTTAAATACATAAACCTTTAAAAACCCTAGAAGTGCAGCTCCAAGGGAAAATTGGAGACAGATTCTTCAGCAATATCTGTTCCTCTGAACTCCTTTCCTCATCCAGTACGAGAGACACTAACAGCCAATGCTTTATTAAAATAACACACTCTGCCAGCTGTTTCATTACATGCAGTGGTATGGTAGGGATACTAGGTAAATGTTTCTGGAGAAAGTTTGAAAAAGTTTACATTATAACTCATACCACATGGGTTTTCAAAAGAGGAAAAAAGAACTCCTTCCACAGTCTTCCTCTACATGTGCTTTCTTGCTCTGCTCCTTTATCTACCTCTCTTAATACGCTACTTTTCCATGCAGAAGTACTGATAACATTGCCCAATTTAAGTGGGAAATTTCTAAACTCCTCTCCATAGCCAAAAAAAAGGCAATTCAAAATTGCAAAACACACTCTCCTTTCCTCTCAGACCCACGCAGTAGATACCCCATCCCACATTTCTGCTTTACATACCCTTGCAGGACTCCCACTTCGGTCAAAGAGACACACAGTTTGAGCTGGGGACAGAGAGCTGTGAGCTGAGCTTTCCCGAAGAAGGGAGGCTAGGGGAAGCAGGGATGGCCAAACAGGTGAGCTGGGCTCAGCCAACAAAGGGCAGAACTCTGGCAGATGTACTTCATTTTCAAAATTACTAACAGAGATAATGGCTTCTACTATGATAAACACTAAGTGGCCTTTTAAAAGGCACAAGGGAAGGGAACTGGCTAATTTACTTTCATTTGAACTAATTTACACATAGGTAACATATATCAATTTACAAATATATTCAGCACCAAGAAATCAACAGTTCTTCCAAGCAGGGGTTAATCCAAGGCTCAAGCCCTGCATTCGGCCCCATTTTTCCACCAGAGACCTAACGTTGCACAAGATTGGTATTAAAAGTACATCCTTGATTATTCTGTATGTCTATGCCCCTGAGAATACAACTTAAAAACAAAATCATTAGCTTACACAATAACATAGTCCTTGAAAAAAAAAAAAATTGTGCGTGCAGAGCAATGCTGACTTCCAAGCACAAATTCCTTTGTTTTCCTTAATGCTAGCTTTGGACCCTACCGATGACCCAAAAGGAGCTGCATTGAAATTATTGCATAACCTGGCAGCACTCTGCAATGGATCAACATTTCACAGGCAGGAAGGTAGAAAGGGCTAAAAGCCAAGAACCCAACTTTGGTTTAATTTACAGAAAATATTGCACATATTACACCATCAATTTTTCTTATTGTAAGTTTGATATTAAATTATCCAGACTTTCATAGGTAAAGCCAATTTTTAATTATCAAAAAGCTGTTGTGGCTAGGTTCCACAAGGGCAAACCACGGGAAAGGGACGTGGTGGTTTTGCATGGCACGGTACAAGGCTCACAAACCTCTCGCGTGCATTGGCCTCTATGTAAGGGTCAATCATGGAAAAAAGTCTGTTTACAACAAAAGGCATCTGGCAACCATGATTATTCTGCCTTAAAAATGAGCATTTTAGATTTCTTAGCTCCCTCTTTTGTTCAGTTTTAGTTCTCATGCTTGCCGTTTTCTGCTCTGCGCTGTTCTTTTTTTTGGGCACGTTATAACCCAGCACGACAAAAATCTGCGTAGTCGATCACACCACTGATTTTTAAAGAGGTGAGCATTATTAGTTTCACCAAGAAATGAGGTTCATAGGTATATTTTAAATTCATTTTTCAAATGATTTCACAAGGCAGCTACCCTGTTTCTTCTGTAATGATAAAGCTCACAACTTGCTAGTGTGGAAACTCAAGGGAATTGTCTACTTGAAAGTAGAGCCTGAACTGCTAAATATGGATTCAGATCTAGATACTGAAACCCTCCTGCTTCCCAAACATTGGGTGTTCAGATCCAGCCATGCAGTCTTTACTCAGACTTTAGACTTCAGGTTTCTCTAACATGTTGGTGGTGCTCAAATGCAAACAGGCAGCGGGGCCTGTATCCATGAAATTACAGGTACCTTCTCTTTTGTCCTGGAGGCCTCTTTTTAAAGTTCCTGTGTGCCAGCAGTCTGGTGTTAAGTAAAAGATGTACAATAACTTCTGAAGAAAAAAAATAAAATCCCTCATTATGAAACTGGCAGGCAGAGGAACCGAAGTTCCTTATGGGATACTGCCCTGTGTTCAAGATTTTAAAAGGCATTAATAGAAGAACAGACATTGTAAGATTATGTGTGGAAAGCAGAATCTGTAGACCTTTCAATAGTGCTGAATTTATTATTTCAGTACCCTAAGATACTGCTCTATCTGCGTAGGTGCAGCTACCCCCTATGTAATGCAGCATACACACTCTATGGGCACCTGAGTAACTTTATGAATTAGGTGTATGACAGCTGTGGCTCAGTCAGGATAAAGCACTAGTTTTAAACATGCCACAGGCAGTAGTTCAGAGAAGTCACTGTACCTCACCGGCTTTATGATCAAGATTCAGGATTCTGGCATCTTGATCTTTAAACCTGCTCCTAAAGCAGGCACATTTTGCTTAGACAAGACATAACTTTATTGATAATATGTCAGGAATGGAATAAAGTTTTTCTTACTGGAATGAAGTGGAAAAGCATGTTTCCACAGGTTTTAGAGTGTTAGCTTTCATATTCTTCAGTAAGTTACCCTCTGGTTTGCCACAGGTCCGGAGCCTCCCTGGTTAGCCAAGTCGAACACTGACAAACCCGAAAGGGATGCTGCTGCTAACCCCGGACCTCCTCTCAGCAAGCGTGGCACAGGCTGGTGCTGCTTCTCCTGCGTTCACTTTCCAGACAGGGAAATACTAATTGTCTTTTAAAAATCTCTATAGTATTTTGTCAATATTTTTTTATTACAGCAGAGCATGTATAAATATTTTATTGTAAACCGAGGGCCTAAAATAAACAGTTTAGTAAATAGTTATTACATTACAAGGAAAAACATCTGTGGAAACTGTTTTCCATGCAATTATTCTTGCTATTTTACATTAGCTCTCAATGTGAATTTCTTTGGCTCTAATGTTTCACTTGTTCTAAATCTTCCTCCTTGTTGCTATTATTAAAATCTTAAAAAGGTGCCAAATCTTAAATGAAGAAAAAAAATGATTCGCTAGAAATTATTCCTATCACAGTGAGCCTCTACTAAACCTGGCAGGGGTGCAATATTTTCGGTGAAATTAACATAAAATATACAACTGCAAATTATCCAGGAAATAGCTATGTTCTTTACAGTGCGCATTTACATTTGGTAAAAAATGTTCTACTTATCTGTCTAGCACAAAGCTCCAATCGCTTCCAAAGGCAGTTTTAAAGGGATAGCGATAGCTCCGCATAGGGAGCACGGTCCTTTCAGCGGCTGTAACAAATAGCTGGTGGGGAAAGTGACCTTCGATAATTACTGAAGGTAACGCTCAGCGCTGGACATTCCTTGTCGTGAATACTAACAATCTAATTTTAGATTTATTTCCCTTTTGGTACACTGGATGGATTTCCTCTCTTAGGCCTAAGTCCTTTCTACTAAACACAAGAAAAACTGTAATACCATGTAAAATGCAAATTTTTCTGTAAATATTTTATAAAATTGTTGCATACATCCCAAAAGCTATAGGTCTTAATTGAGAGCAGGCTATTTTTCCAGTCAATATATGGAAATGGAAAATGCTAATTCATGTTTTTCTACTTATGAAAAACCCTGGAGAATGGCAAAACCACAAATGCACTCACTTTAATATTATAAATATAATTTGGCTCCTTCTTTGCAGTCCCCGATGTCCTGGCTTTTATCTCCCAATGGCTGCAGAGGAAGAATCAGAGAATCGCTTTTACATCCCCTGTGCAGGAAGTCACCCCCGCGTGCTGCCAGCTTGGCAAAAGAGCAACAGCCTGAGCTCGCAAACGCGGCAAACAGGAACTGAAACAAGAAATTCCAGCGCTCTTACACAGGAAACAAACCCAGAACGACAGCAAACCTGCTCAGGGCGAGCGGCGTGCATGCTCAGCCCCACTGCCAAGAGCTGCCACCGCCACCCTGGAGCCAGCTGGGCGGAGGAGCGGGGCTGCCCCCATGCTGTCCCCCAGACCCGTGGCTCTTCCTTGGATTTATTTGCTCCCTTCAGAGCAGTCAGTGGCTTGGACAATAAAGCCTGGAAACAACCTCTCACAAGTTGTACTGAATATGACCAAAAGTCGTTTAACCTGCTCCAGTGTACGGTTACTTGTGCTCACCTTTATCCATCGACTTTTCATTTCCTTGTCAAGGAAAAGACTGGTTTTTGCATCTTCTAGAAGAGAAATCTTTAGGTTGTTAAAGTTTAAACTCCAAAGGTCATTGATGCTGGCTTTGAAGACTGAAAATGATATTATTCCCCATTAGACTTTTAATCTCATGATTAGAGCTAAAGTTAACATGGCTGTTTCATTTTCTACCAGGCAAGAGTAAACTCATTTTTCCTTTCTCTACCAGAATGCTTAATGGCATCCTATCTTGATGAGTAACATCTCATAGTTAAACAAGATGAACAACGGAAATGCAAAATACTTCACAAGAGGTTTTTTGAATTTTTAAATGCTATTCGATTAACCCTGAGAAGTCTTACTAGATACACAGTAAAATGTACCCCCAGAAATCCCACACGAGTCAAAGGACCTACTCTTGGTTGTCAAGACTCAGTGGCCAGTCCTCACTGGCACCAGCAAGGAGACAAGGGGGGAAGGATCCATCTGTTCCCAGTTTGAGCTCTTACTCCTACATCCCTAAAACTTACCCCTACAAATGTTTCTGAATTGAGTAATGCTAGTGAGTGCAAGTGGGCCCTGATGTGCCAGTAAGAGCTACTTGCGTGAGTGGAAACTGTCTCCCCGGGTTCCTCCTGGATATTAAGATTAGATTTGTAAAAACCTTACAGAAAAGTCTGTGAGGCAAAAATTTACAGGTGCACACTAGTTTCAAAACCCACTGTACAGCATTCACTGTTATTATAGGCAGACGCATGGAAAAAAATTCAATTTTCTTCATTCAAGACAGACTCTGATAACCAGCTAGTAAAACTCAGACTATAATTTCTTATTCAGCGTTCCACATGAGATGCATTTTGCTGTATTTAACATGTTTTGCTGTTAATGGATTTCACAGTGTGTTGCCATTTTTATACAGCTGTCCAAATAAAATGTTGTATACAATGATGTGCTTTTACTGTATTGCTAGTCTGCAAATGGCAGCCACTTCCCTAGTTTAAGCTTAGAAAAATGGGAAAACTCTCTGACTAGGCTGTTTAATATAGGTATTTTGGGACTCCAGAGTTCTTTTCCTAGTAAGTCATGTTCAAACAAGACTAAAGATGCAAGATAGATATAATTACACCTTGTACATTTATGGTCTAATAGTATTCCCACTGAAAGGAAAAACAAACCTCAATATTTTCAGGTGTTAATAATAAAAGAGTATTAAGTCATAGTTCTAGTGGTAACAGACCCACACCTTTTTGTTACTTGAAATCTGGCCTCCTAGCCTGCATGACAAATGTCTATTTCCTTTAAAATTGCAGACTACTGTTTAGATTGCAGGGACTACTAGTGCACAAAACACAAACCACTCGGTAGTTAATAGTTTACAAGAAATGTCTGCACTGAACTCCAAAACTGCTAACCTTCACCATCTTGAGCTGCTTGGCAGTGAAGTATTTACAAGCAATTGCAAATTTCTGCTTCAAAACAGGCTGTTCAGAAAATATATAGCGAGTTTCCCCCACATCAACTCTACATGGATTCTTTGGCATCCAAAGTTGAACGCTTACTGCGTTGCATGCATTGCATGGAAGTCTCCCCCAGTCAAAGAGTATGATGGGTACCTGGGCATCAGATGTCCTGACAGTGGATGTTAACACCGTTAACACACTTACAAAAAAAAAAAAACTCCTTACAAGTTTCAGTGAAAACATGAAAAGAACCTAGCTTTCCTTTTAATAATGCTCTAATAACATACTTAACTTTTCCAATACCTTCAGTATTTTTGTAGTATTGGATTTTTGTGTAACTATGGGGTAGTACAATATGGTTCCTTTTTTTTAAGAGACGAAAGAAAATTTTAAAAGCACTACAGACTTATATTTCAGGTCATTATTTTTTAATTATTCTAACTACAAAAAAAAAAAGAAAAGAAAGGTTATAGATTGCTTTTTCATTGTATTTTTTTAATTTTTCTTTGTTGAACCAAGTCAAAGGACATATATTGTAAAAAGGCTTAGATTAAAAAATGTAACATTCTCCCTCTAGATTTTCAAATGCAATATAAAGTAAACTAACCAAGCAACTAATGTCTCATAATTTAAATTCCCCATCCCTTGAAAGTTCATCATTCAGGTTTAACACAGACATTGTTGCTTTCCGTTTCTGGCACATTAAAATTAGCCTCCAAAGGAAATTCTCTCCATTGAAAAAGAAAAAAGGGGAAAATCTTAACTAGAAAGTTAAAAAAGGAGAAAATGTCACTGCAATACTTTCTTCCCTTCCACTTTAGCTATCTATATCTGGCCCAGCTTGAATTAGTTAGTCTTCATTGCATGAGGTTTCATCATTTAACTTTCATTGCCAATATTTATTCCTGGATATAACTCACAGTCATGGCGTTTAAGAAATATTTGTCCATACCCCAATAATACGTGATAGCTGATGCGTGCAAAACGTAACAGCAGAGGACATACCAGCGGTGCTAGTTGATGTTGATCCTTTAAAACACCCAGACTCTACCTGGAGCAAAACCTAAAACCAATGGATCTACCTAGCCTGAACCATGCTAAAAAACTTGCCTGTGGATACAGAATAAGATATAGTCATCATAAAATCTAAACACTTCACAGTTACATGCACAGTGTTCAAAAGATTTGGTCATTTTTCAAGGGCCTTGACTGTCCACCAGACAATGGATGATGTGCATCTGAAGGCAGGATTAAATCTCAAGTAGGCTATGATTGACTGAAGAAGCGATTTATACACATCGAAGTGTGTCGTGTACTTCCTACCTTCAATGCCATTTTTTGTAGTCGTCTTCTCCACCAGTTCAGGAGGTGCAAAAGAAGGAAAGATCAGACCAAATTGGTTGGGGGGAAGCAGGAGGTAAAAAGGCTCGACTCCTCCCCATGGGGTCAGCACCTCATTCACCCCATCTGTCCCTGGGTTTGTGCCAGCAGGACAAAGCACAAAACACAAAGCAGAGGAGAGGCAGAAGAGAGCATACTGGTGGAAAAGAGGACTGTGGAAAAGAGGACTATGGAAAACACCATGACCAGTGAGGTGTTTTGGCCTGCTTTGGAGCTGTGTCTTCTGGCGACCATTGGTATTCACACACATGGTTTCTTTGGGTTTTTTCAGTTACGGCGGGACAAAAGAGTTTCTTAATTTTTAAAATCATGATTTGACAGTTCTTTTAAGCTTGCCATTACTGCAGGGAAGTCTGACAGGGACAACCTGAAGTCTTCTTCCTCAAGCTTACTCTGCAATCACAGAGTGGTTAATGGCTGTCACAAGAATGGTAAGTTTTTTATTTTTTAGTAAGAAATTTAATTTTTAAAATGGCACACAATGAATCTGCCAACTCAAAATATTCAATAAAAAACTTTCTGATTCTTACAAAGGCCCAAAGCTGTCAGAAGTTAGTAATAAACTGAATGAAAAGGAGTTTGCGACAAAAACTTGCTATACACGCAAGCAAGCACATGTGGTGCAAATGACAGAGATCATTCATACAAAGGCTTTATCTGTGCCGGGAGCCTTGAAACACTGAAAAAAGGTAAAAGCATTTAAATAATTTACATGGGCTTCCTTCATGGGGATCACTTGTAAGGAACCTCAGGGTAGAAAAGTTTTCCTCCCCAAATGAAAAAAGAAAAAAAGGTGCCAGTACCCCAAACAGGCGGAACATACAGGGAGGGCTGTGTGTGATTTGACTTCCTTGCCAGCTATGACAAAACAGAAATAATTTTTTTTTTAAGGGCCATGTCAGTTGGTAACCTCTTGTTCTAGGAGACCAGATTAAATCTTCCCCACGGTTAAGCATGCCGTTTAGTTTGAACTATAATTAAAGGCAACAGGCCAATTCTCTCTCTCTTTGAAGTCAACCAAGTAACAGGAGGAACAAATCTGGACCTTCAACATACAGACAAACTATTTTTCTCTGATAACTATAGTTAGGCTTCAGCATATGTACGCCAGTACCCTTACTGATTCAAAATCAGAGGGTTGTTCCATAATAAAAAGAAGAAGAAAAAGAAACATTTCAAGTCCAATCCTCAGAAGTACTGAATATTGAACCAGATATTCAGAAAGAGTGAAATCCAAAATCTTATTAATAGAAAAGGAATTTAACTATAGTTTATTAATATTAGATTCTTTCTTTTCCCATTTTCCTATGACTGGAAACAGTTTGGAACCTTGTCTAGGTTTCCCCAAAGAGGTAAAAGGAGTCTTTTATAACTCTGCCTAAACTAATTCCTAACTAACCCAGTATGGGTTTTTCCAGCTTCACTAAACATTCATTCCTTTGTTCCTTACTCACTTCTCATATTTCAGCTATCTTTCACAAAAAGGCACAGAGCTTTCTGTCACTCAAGAAAGGTAGTACTGGTACCTGATGTTTCCAAACCAATAAATTTGTTTGGCAAATAAAGAAGAAATAGGGGTAACATCTACTTTCTCCAGATAAAACCGTTGTCTCTTAACAAGCTCACATGAAGAAATCATCAACACGTAGATTTTACGACAGAACTGATACAGACATTAGTCCCACAGTTCCCACAAGGAGAAGAACAACTTCCTGAAAACATTATTTATATGAAGTCTGAAGACTACACCTAGAAATTACAGAGGGTTTGCTCCCTCCTCCACCCCCAAGAAATATTCTGGTGTTTTTTCCTTGAAAGTAGGACACAGAGGGGTGCTGACCTCCCCACTGGGAAGGAGTAGAGTCATTTTGCCATCTGCAGGGAGAACCCAAACCCCATGTGGTGAGAACTTGCTTTCTTTTCCAGATTCAAGACTAGTTAAGAGAGGCTAAGAAATTTGTTTGTGAACTTAGAGATACATGGCCAAACGCATATAAAATAACTGAGAAACGGGCAGAAAGCATCTCTGCAGACTCTTAGATACAAACGTACAAGGGTTTTCACAGTTAATAGCATTAATAAAAATGAAGAACAAGTTACACATTCAGAGAAATCACTGCTACACAGGGCAAAGTTTCCTGAAAACCAGCATTTTTTGCCACACTGCCTAACTGATGTTGAAAGGCTGGGAATAGATTGAGGTGCTTGCTAATGATAACTTTGAAGAAACATCACACTTAATACTCAGACTGATTGCAGAAAAGGTGTTTTATCAACTGCTCCCTTTATGAATAAATATGAAACTAGCAGGAAAATGTTTAAACAGGTGTAATCACAACTGCATACGAAAATTGAGTTTGGAGGCTGTAAGGAATCTTAACACAGTTAAGAAAGAATGAAAGCAATGTAAAACTGTGATCATAGTCGATTATGCATGTATCATGCAAAACAGGAATGTTGTCATAGCAGCTATAAAAATGTCAGTGAAAACTGAACTACTATTACCAAGTTGTAAATGAAATGAAAAATGCAAAAGGAATATGTGAATGAATACATTAAGGGAAATGTTATTTCTTTCCTGGTAGACAAACAAGCAAAACAAAATACATTCTGATGAAACAGAGTAATTTGTATGAACAAATATGCATAGATAACAATTGCAAGAGGTCACATCTGTACAGTACGACTGGATAAAATTATTAAGATTTTGGGTAATGAATTTTCCAGCCTTAGAAAGGAAGGGACAGTAAAAATGTAATGTTATGAAACCAGTTTTAAAGTAAGAAACCAATTAAGTAGTAGATCATATTAAGGGCCAATATTCTTTATACTAAAGTAAAGGGAGCTGCTTCTGTCTGTTAGCAATGGCAATTTAGCTTTCAGCCTAACTACGCTGTTAAGTAGTGTGGCTTTTAAAACAAAACATTTCTAGCCTTTTATACACTATATTCATTACAAAGTTATTTAACTACTTGCATAAGTGCTTAAAGCTAAAAATAATTTACACAAAAAATAGAAACCCAGGGCTTACAGTTGGACAAAATAACACGAGGACCTACTGGTGCAAGCAAATTCCTCTGCCCAAGAGCCCAAGCCAGCAGCAAGCTCCACTCGGGCGAAGCCTCCTGCAGTGGCGCCGGCAGGACTCCGGCCAGCCCGCGGCACTCGCACACGGCGGGATTAAGGCTCTCATGTGCGCGTGGAAACACCATATATGTTGTTCATCTGTTAAAATAAGTAGACTTAGCTTTTTTTTCCCTAAAATTAGTCTTTCACAATAGCCAGTCACTGCAAAATGAAAGTCTAGCACATATTGTTAATTAAGGCAAGTCCACATAGAATTGGATATTGAAGCAAGCACTGGGTAAATATATGAAGGTTGTACCTTCATTTCTGCATTAAAAGAGCAATTACTTGGAATATGCTTTACAAACATCAAAGTTAAAAAAATATTTTTGAGTTCCTAATGTGTCCATAATTAATTCACACATTCAGTCCAGAAATATGTTCCTGTTGATAATTTGCATCTAATGCTTCAAAAACAATCTGGCACATTTTTATTTGCCTTAATGCCTGAAAGCTATTAGCAAGATAGTGCTTTACAATATCATCATCATTGCTACCACGTATGTGCTTTAACCAACACTAGCGCTTAGATCTGAAGAGTTTCCCTCAAGAATTAAACAGTTTTGTCGCAGGACACAATGTCATGGTGGTATCTTAATGGAAGGGAATGTATTTACCAAATAGCACCCTTAAACTGTAAATCAATTAGAATTCAAGTACTGTGTTAAACAAAATACACAGGAAAACAGGAATTTTACAAGAATTAAAGCTGCCCTTCTTCCAATATTGACTACATTTATTTTATATAAAAGATGTTTTATTATAGGAGAGATTCTGAGAAACACTAGCTGTCCTGAACTCCCAAATCAATGAGAATGAGGAACAAAACACTTCACGAGATCAGGCCTGAGTATCAGATGTGCTTCACATCCTCATCAGAGATGCCCACATATATAAAAGTCAGTTCCGCAAAAATGATCCTTACCTACATCCTTTTCACATACACGTGCACTTAGAATCTACTGTGACAGGCAGGAGTCCAACACCATCCAAAATGAGTCCAAATTTTTATTTATATACTACATAAATTAGCGATTTCATTAATGTATGAATTTATGGAAACTATAAGTTCCGAAATCAAAAGATAAAACTGTTTGCTTCAGTGTTTAAACAGAAGAGGAAAACATAAGTGGCAATATATTGGTTTATGTTTCGTTTTGAATACTATCTCAGCCCCTTCACTACTGTGCCGGTTTCATCTCAGTGACTGAGCCTGATATCAACTGCTAATTCTTTCGAACATAAAATCCGCTTTCTAAATTGCTGCTTTTTAGAAAATTATTTCTGTAGTTATTATTACAGTTTGACCTCTTATGAGCAACAAACTTATTTTGTTGTTTTTAAATATTATTTTTAAATGTTAACAAAATACCAAACCTATATTTGGTCATTTTTTGTTTATACTACTTGCATGCATCCGACAGAAACATAACTGTGGATGGATGTTATGCCTCCTCTTTGTGTTTAATTCTGGCAGAGTGTTTCCAGAACTTGAAACATGACCTCCAAGGGTAGGAAAGGTAATTCAGATACTTGGACTCCTACACTCCATACAATGTATGATATGCCACGGCTTAGGGCAGCACTCAGAAAACTCCCCCCGCTCCCCCAATATTTAACTTGGTCGTCCTCATCACATCAGACAGGAAGGTATTTAACCAGACAGCAGTCCAAGAACCAGATCACTGAACAATTTCAATGTGACTTCTGGAAGTTTTCCCTTTCCCTCCAGCACTCCCTTTTGTCCCCAGTGGCTCTCAAAGCACAAACAGGGCCTCATGCTTCCCATTGCATACACCGCAACACATCCAGCCTGCACCCACCTCCCTCCCTCGCTGCTCACCAGCGTTCCTACGGGAATTTTGAGTGGGAGTGCTGGCAATTGCACGTGTAAGGAGACAGGAGCGGCACCAGGGAAGGGCTCTGCTGAGCTCCGAGGAGTCAGACAGCTTCTTGTGAGCACAAAGACACTTGCACTCCTCTGGAGCTGGAGGCAGGAAGGTCCTGCAGCAATCCCAGTGTTAGAGCATGACCAGGAATCATTATTTTCCCTGTTCTAGCACTAACTGTGCCCCAGTTGAGTTTCCCATGCACGTTTGCCAGGAGACTTTCTTAGAGAAAGGGAGAAAGAAGGGTGGGGACAGTTGTTCATCTTTTTTGAACATTAAATAGAAAACATGCCCCAACTAACTGAGACAGAGAGAAGTGCTGCTACGTCCACTTACTCAAACAGCTGAGAGCCCCAGCACGGATCTGAATGCACTCTCCCTTGATACTGGGTGACCTGACCCGCTGTAGAATTTTGTGCACCCTGAAAAATGTTAATTAGGGCACTCAGCCTGGCTGTGGGAACAGCACAGCTGTAAAAACCCAACAGGAAAACCCTGGGCCAAATCCTGATGTTCCCTGCGCAGAGCTCCAAGCAGGGACTCCCTTGGCAGTGTGGGACAGGGGGAGCGCCGGGGCCCTTTCCCCAGGGTAGGCACTGCTCACGGGCCGTGGGGACTTGGCGATGGCCCCGTGATGGAGACTGAAGTTTCACGGCTCCCCCAGCCACCGGGACACACTGACAGATTTCCGTGCTTCTGGCTGCTGCCGTGGCTGCTCAGTGCCCCCCGTAGAGCCCACGGCTGCGTACGCCATCCTCCCCTGCATCTAACAGAGACTGCACATCAGAGGCAGTGGTAGGTGGGGAGACAAGGGGGAGAAGCTTTAAACATTGCCAGGTCAGAGCAACGGGAGGTAAGCACGTACAGAGGCAGCAAGAACTACTGAAAGTTTTTGATATAGTCCCAGGCGGACTCCCCAATGCCTGTGTGTGTTTCAAAGGGGGATCCCCTTTCTGTGGGCATGGAAATGTTTCAAATGAGCCCGAACCAGTACAATGTTTCAGAGACCTCTGCTCTCTAAAAATTCCACTCCAAC
>NW_009598717.1:48069-63303 GCF_000690535.1 Cariama cristata
TGAAAACATTTCTAAACAGATAGTTCCTGGCTGAGGAGGTCTGTTCTGCTGCTTACAGCCCTCCTACAGGCCCCAAAGTAAAATGAAACAAAACATTGACCATTTACCTCCTCTGGGGATGTCTCCAGCCTGCTCCTTCCCCAGGGACCCTGCGCAGGACCCAATGTGCCTCTGTGTTTGTGCACAGGATATGAAGGGCTAGAGTGCAGAAGGGTAATTTTTCAAAGAGGTGTGTGGGAGTAGCACTGGAAATTCCCTGCATACTGCTTTGAAAAAAATAACCCCCCTACCTCCATGAATTATGAGCAGGGCCTCCAACTCCAGACTGAGGAGCTGAGAGGTTGAAGAGGGAGGCACAGCCAACTTAACTGGATGCACTTTTTAAGACTATGATGTAAGAAATAATTGAATTCTTTAATCACATTACGGACACTGATACTTAAGAGGTGTCGCTGCTACAAAGCAGGAATTCCTTTGTTGACAGCCAGTTGAACAGCATAAAACTGTAAGCAAGTGCTTAGGATATCTCAACTATTGATTTTGTGTTTCTCAAAGTATAAGAAAGTGCTGCTGAGAGGTCTTGGATTATCAAAGCCAAGGGTTTTTTTTACCTAAAAATTACATGTCAAGGCTAACTTCATTGTCTTGGCTCACTTCAAATTCAAAAGAGAGATAAAAATCTCTCCCTGGAAATGCTTATCCTACTCAAACTCTTATCTTAGATTGGTATCAATCATTCATTTTCCCCAGACAGCATCTCAATGACTATATTAAACCAGACACCTTAATTTTAGACAGAGACAAGTTCATTGAGATGAGTCCAACCCCAAGCTCCTGAGGAGACACGGTCTGAGGGCAAGCTCCCTCCCCGCCCCTCAAACACCCGTATGTTTACCCTGGGATCTCAGTGCCCCCAACACAAACAAATTCTCATCTGTAGATCTTAAGTTGACAACAATGACATTAATAACCCCTGTGACACAGACCTGGGCTACAGAAACAGCTATATTAGCTTCTTTCTCTCGCTGCCCATCTGGCTAGACTTGGTCTGACACAAAGAAGGGAAACTCTTGCACCCCTTATTTTATAAGCGATAAACCAGCCTGAGCAGTAAGGAGCCAGGTGCCCGTCTCTCCTATGGCCTGAGTAAGACATCAAGGCCCTCAGGCTTTGAACCAAGGGCATAGGAGCAAGCTCGAGAGGCAATCCATCACTCTCCTTACTATTACGCAGCACTAAGCAAATTAACACCAAAAATCTGCACAGCATTTATCGCTGGAGAAACGGTGGCATCTAGCCTCTCCTTTCCCCTCCAGTATTCCCCAGTAAAGGACAAATACCAACAGCAGACTCACTGGCAACATCTTTTCAGAAGCAGTCCTGAAGGACAGGGGGCCCAAGGGCCTTGTGAATCGAGATGCCTACAGTGGGAGGAAGCTTGGCTCCATATTAAAGGTTTCTATACTTCACTCCTTCCTAAACTGCACCATCAAAAAAAGTGATGACTTGAAGTCAATGAATGTTCTCACTCCGTATCTCAGCAAAGCGACACAAAGACATGACACCACAATGGAATAATCACACACTTTCTTACCATGTCCTGGTATTTACAATGTTCTAGGTGTACAGAACTGAGTCCATATGCACCTCTATATTTATATAGAGTTCTTCCAAATACGTAGAATAACTTATGTACAGCTTCAAGGAAACAATAGGTACAGTTTTCACAAACAGCAGCACCACACTTTTCTCAGCCTCCTATGTCTTCTGCCACTGTTGTTTTCCAATAGCACTAATAGTGAACCTTGCAATGTCATATGTAATCATGTACTATTCCAGACAGCACTAATTTGGGGATATACATAGATAAACTTCACACATCAGTTACTGCAAAATGAAGAGATTACATCCTTCCAAAAGGAAAAAGAATTCCTCTCTTGAATCAAGTAGAACCTTAACTCAGCACTTCATGACCCTTGTATTTAAAAATCATTTATTAGCTACTGGACCACAAATTCAGTTGAAACAAGCGCTAAGCTTGCCTAAGGACTTCTTTCTTTCAGACTTCTTAAAAAAAAAATCTAGGGGGGAGCTTCATGAAATCACTATGGTCCAATTAACAAGGATCTCACTCTTCAAGCTTGCAAACAAGAGATTACATTAGCACCTGCTACAAAAGCAAACATTTTTAGATATCTTCATCTCAACCTGCTTGACATTGACTTCAAACTCCTGCCTGGCTCTTGGATGAAAATTATTGTGACTGACATGTATATTTTTCATTTGGGGGTGGGGGTGCAAAGACTGTGTCAGTCCGTATTTCTCTCTCTCTGGTGTTTATGCATAATTCACTTCAAAGTTAATAGGAGCTACACACATGCATCGACAGAAAAATAGTTTCCTAAATGTAAAATTGTTGAAGGAAAACCATTATGCTTATGGGAGATAAATGCTGCATGTGAACATATGAGACACACAGAGTGCCCTGTAGGGTCCTTGAAGGATCTCATCCAACATATGCCTACAGTGGCATGTGTAAGTAACTCCTTTGTGGTCTATGCATGAAAATAAACTGACCTCTTGGGCCAACACATATATTTATAACATCTGTACAGACAGGAAAAACATTTCTTTGCGTTCATCAGAAAAGCAATCATACAGCTGCAGCAGAAATACAACCCATCAGATTACAATAACACCTTACTACAAACTCTTGTGACAGGACTATAGTAGAAGGCAGCAAACACTGATTTTCAAAACACTTGTATGTCTGAAAAGTTGAACTTTCTGAAGTCCAGAATTGTTGGAAAAAGAAGAAAAAAACCTCACTGAAATAACTCTGTAAGTGTTTTGTTTTGACAGTGTTCCTCAGGAATTCACCACACTTAGCTGGGAAAATGCTAGCAGTTAAATCTATTCAATGTCATGACATACAAAATTGAAACATAATTGCTCCTAAGTGGTTGACAACTAGCAAGTACTTTTTACATGGATAGAGAGAAATTTATGCTATCAAATGGAAGATACTGTCAAAAGTTTGATTTTAATATAAATGAAAATGCTACATGAGGACTCAAAAGGATAAGGAAAAAAGCTCAGCAGTAACACTTTTATAACCACATATTTAAAAAGCTTTGAAGTGAAGAATCATTACATCAAAATCATTTTCCTTGAAAGATAAAAAAAAATTACAGCATGAATATTAACAAGTTATTAGAATAGTGAATTTCAAAGAGTAGCAAAAAACAAGCAGCCGATGAGTGGCCTAGTTTAAAGAATGTCTTACCAATCATATGGTTAGCGACATGGATTTGTATCTCTCTCTCATTCTCAAAGGTCATCTGGCACTTGATGCACTGATAGGTCTTTTTCTGTTTAATAACCAAAAAGAGATTAGAGAGAACTGCACTGTAGCATAAGGCAAGTGTGATCATGAATATAGCATGTTACGTGCTTCAACTTTCCTCCACTGAGGCCTTTTCTGCTCATGTATCCTCAACAAGACACCAAGTTAGGCTGGGCTTTTCTGGGGCCATAAATACAATCTCTAATTAACAGCCTGCTTTAGGAGAATTTTTAATATCACCCTAAAAAATTTCAAATTATAGTACTTGAAACCTCATTGAGTACTTGAGCCATAATCAGATTGCTCGTGTCATTTAACCCATTGCAGTACAAATTCCTGCAGACTGAAATAAAAGACATTGAAAGGTACCTCTACTTTTAGGTAAAGATTGACTTTCTCAAAAAATTCCATCTTTAGTTAAACTCAAAATACAGTAGGCAAAACACCTCTAGTTACGTGGGGAAGTGAAGGACAAATGGAAAAAATACATTTTGTAATGGTCTCCCATCAGAAATCCTGGAAAAACTGCATTACCACAAAGAATTGTTTCCTAGCACAATCTGTTGTGTATTTCCTTCGTCTCAAAGTCGTACCAGGGAGGCTTAGCTGCAGAAGTCAGGAGACAGTGTGAAGAGGCAATTACATAAACCATTTATTCAAACAGGGAAAATGGAGTTTGCACTCAGATTGACAGTGGTGCATGTACTTGTGCAACATGACAGGAAAAAATCCAAGGCATCGTTTGTAGAAATTAAAATGCATGTTGACAAGTTAGACATCCAAGTTAGGAAAAAAAAAAACCCAAACCACGAATGCTAAGCTTTTGTACACTTGCATAATATCTTATTTCCCAAAGCAGGAGTACGGTCACCCCAAAACACGAATGCTAAGCTTTTGTACACTTGCATAATATCTTATTTCCCAAAGCAGGAGTACGGTGCTTTGGTCTAACGTGCACGCTCATTTACTGCATGGGAATACGCTATCTAAATAGACATCTTTTGACATGCAATTTAGAAAAATTGGGCCTTTTGTGCCTGCTTCTTTCTACAGAATAACTCATCCTGCGACACTTGCCACCAGGCATGAGCAGAGCATGCGGTCCGTATCCTTACAGCTAGAGTGGATGGCAGCAGAAGGTACATGAAATCTCCATGCGCTGGCCACAAGCTCAGTTAGCAGAGGAATGGATGAGAACCCCAAGCCATTAGCATTGAGAAACCCAATTCAGCAGACAACACCCTCTTCACTTTTTTGAAGCAGCATATTTTGCAGGTAATTTTTGTACACTTTCAGATGCACATTAATTTGTCTTACAGCCTCCACCCCACACCTAGGTATAGAATCCCATTTTTAGGATGGCTGTAATAAGTCAGAAGTTTTGAGTTAAACAGAGGAGTTGCTGTCACCCCCTCTGCGCATGGGATCCAATTTCCTCAAGCACCTGCTGAGGAAAGAACAAATTAGGTGCTGCCAAGAGCTTCTTAACTACTTTCCATGTCATCAATGGCAACAAGTTAGCCTGCTGGAGGTTAATGAACATGCTGTAATACCATAATAACAAATGCACCAGTCTATGGATGTTGTGCGTATTCCATGAATTCTGTACGCAGTATGTGTTGCACATAGGCAGGGCTTTCTAGGCTAAAATAACAATGGGTGATTAACACGATAATAGGAAGAAGGCTATACTCCATTGGCCAAAACCTGACACAACCAACCATACAAAAGGAAATAGTTTGGATTGGCTAGTTATCCCTAGGCAGCCCAAGAAAGTATCCTCCTGGAGTCCATTTGGAAATCAAGGCTGTTAATGGAAAAGCAGCTGGATTTCTGCAGCACTCTCTTGGGAATCTGTTCCAGCAGACAAGCACAGCACACATACGTACACATGTCCTCTCAAACGCACTGGCACACACATGCTGGGGGTTCCTAACTTTAAAAACAAAGCAAAACAAAACACAGAAAGCCTTGGAACAGAAAAATGGGATTGGGCGGAGAATGATTCATGTGGTTACATTTAAAACTCGAAACCTTCCTCTTCTTTAAAACTTCAAAGCTGACTAAGTTCTGTGCCTTGTTCAACACTTATCTCTGTTATGAGGGTTCCCTAAGTAACTAGTTAAAAAGGACAGTATTTCAGCTCAACTCTATTTCAAACCTTTAAAGTTATATTACACACAGACAAATGAATCATTTTTTTTAATTGATTTCGGTGCTTCTGAAAGCTACTTACTAACAGATCTGGAGACAGGATGTCTTTGTTTATCCACAAACCCAGTGCGAACTCCTCCACACCATTTCACAAACTTATAAAACACTCTGCTTGGCATGACCACTCCTCAGAGAAGACGGCAGATTTCAGACTTCCTCAGAGTATGACCTTCAGCCTCAGCTGAGACACGTGCATGCAAAAGAGCAGCTTAACTGAGGCGATGGTTCCTGTGATAGGGTACTCCGCTTGATATGGACTGAGGTTAATAAACAGCCTCATACAGGCCAAGAAATCACTATAGCTACATTAGCACCCAAATGTATACGCAAGAGATGGAAGAGCTGATTTTTTTGCTCATTAATAATTCTCTTTAAAAGAATGTCACAAAACCAGACTTGCGTTCTCAGTAAATGGGGAGCACTAGTTTTAATACAAGGTTGTGTTATTTGTGGTACCAAATATGATCTTGTGCTACCATTTTTGTGGCATCACGGCTTCACGAACATTATTAAGGGGTCAGATATCTCTTTTTAAAGTTTTGTCTTCACAAGTGGTAACAAAGGTGCCCAGACTCTGAGGAGCTACCAGAGTCTAGGTGATAGCATCTAGGTGACATAAGAGACCACATGGGCAGGCCTTCAGCTGAAAGCTCAATCTCCATTAAGTCAAGATATTTAATTCTAATCTTGGCACAAAATAGTAGTAATAACAACAGAGGGTTCTGGTTTCTTTTCTGAAGTAACTATTGTTCCCATGGGTTTTCCAGACTGTCCTCCTTTAAATCTGGAAATGGTTTCCTGTTCTACAAAGAAAATATTCCTCCATTCAAGTGGATTTACAAGGGAAGAGAAGGGGTGTGGGGGAGAACAAAGAGAAGGAATTGAGTCCAAGAAAGTGTGCAGGAGAAAAGGAACTGAGTAAAGGAGCACAATAGGGTTCATTCTTCCAACTTTGCTGCTTCAGTCCAAATAGCCTAGGTGGGCTAAAAATAGTAGCGCCATTCATGATGAAAATTCAATTGAAGTCTAAGCATTTGCCATTGTCAATGTTAAACAAGCATTGTTCCTGATAACTATGGTACAAAATAAGGATAAATCTGTGTAAGAGAAAGAGCAGCTTGAAACGTGACTGTTTCCAGTATTAAAAGGGCCAATGAGAAATCTCAATACTAAACAACTAGTCACGTTTCTCAAGACATGCACATTCTTCTAGAAGACATGTTAAAAGGAATTAAGAAAATGTATTCAAAACCGAAGCTCCTACACACAGAAATATGTCCAGAAAAACATGAAAGCATTACCTCTGATGTGATCATAATAGAATAAAAAAAGATCTTGAGCTATACATGTGCCAGATACTGGAATGGTACCTCCACTTGTGATGCTCATCTAAAAGAAAAATTTTAGTCCTATCCAAACAGAATAGCTCATGTAAAACTCTTAAGAGTCAAACACAAATTGATGTTAGAGCAATCTTTTACTACTAAGGTAGTATTTTATTTATTCCTCCTAGTGATGTTCCTTACAGAAGACCATTGACTTGACTTAAAATCCCCTAATAACAAATCCTCCAATGCAGATGTTGCCAAGTACACAAGGCAAAAACTTGGTCCGTCTGGAAATCTGTCGTTGTTGACCATTATGACTGGATCCTAGTTAGATGTCCTAGAAACGAAGGTGATCAATTCACGGATATTTCTTCCTGGTGGTTTGCCATACTAAAATGTAAGTGAGGAGGACAGAAGCATTTTCAAGAGTTATGTGCTTTCTTTCATTCTTATGGATAAAAAAGCCAAAGCCCAAAACTGCGAAGCAATTCTGAGTGCTTTTTGATCCTCATCTAGCTGTCTCCAACTGATTTTCAGAACAAAACCTCCAAAAATTCCATAGTAAAAAGCCCAAACAAAATATAACAAAATATTCATATGCCCTTCGTTGTGCGATATCCATGTGCATATATAAACACACTTAAATACATACAGTAAAAAGGAATTGTTCTTTTTCTCCTGCTCTATTTTTTTTTCTTCCCAAATATTTTCATTTTTATTCATCAAGAGCTAATATTTATTTTCTTCCTTTCTTTCACTTTGGGGTTAAGTCTTCATTTAAGTTTTTTTCTGAAATTCCTTTAGACTTCCACACTCAATTCTTCAATTCAAGAAGTATAACTGCTGGTGGAGAGATTTCTGACACTGAAAGAAGTTACGGATTTTGTATGTCATCATCATCTTTTCCATTTGCCTGGATTTCATTCTGCTTATTCTTATTTACTCTGAAATACATACCCACTACTCAAAATCTAATCTCCCTATATTTTCTCTCTGACTGTACTTTGTCCTAATCTTCAACTGCGTTTCTGTTTAAGAAAGAAAAATCAATAAGGTGTTTAAAAAAGAAATGTAGAAGTGCTCAAGAACTGGAGAGAAGCAGCTCTTCTCTGGACATCTGCAGATTACTCTATGTGCATTGTGCACTTAAGATTGCTCCAGTAAAATGGTATTTTACCTGTGCGGAGCATGCTAATGAGATGACAAGAGAGATTGTGTTCAACTTGCTTAGCTTTGCTATGAAGCCAGTGAAGTTAAGTAAACGTTATTCTTGAAATACAGAGATTTATCACCATTTAAAAGACAGTGTATTTCTTTGAAAACCCCTGTGCTAGGCAGACACAAAGGGCACTGGTTGCCTTGAGAAACCTGAGTGAAACACCAGTAGTTTCCACATGAACTGGTATCAGAATTCAGGTCTTATACCTATAATGAAGGGTAAGATACTGAATTTTTCCTAACAACAATATGTCTACTCCTGAGATGCACACCATAAAGGTCTCCGATATTAGCATATGTGCACGCCATAGACACCTGTGGAAGGTACCATTTGCCATCATCACAAATGGTGATTTTTCATTATCTTCTACAAAGGAACTAAGACCTTTCCTCATGGGATGAAATTCAAAGCATTTGCCTTATTGAAGAACTTAGAACTCTCCCCTGAGAGAGCAAGTATGGAAGTTGTCACTGAAAAGAAAGAGTTAAAGCAAGAAATAAGAGCACAAAATGGCAATGTATTCTGCTTCTGATAGTCGATAGGAAAGAAAAGGTAATACTTCATGCTATAGGCACAGCCATATGAAGTAAGAATTAGTCCTACCTAAGAGAACAGAGGTGTTTTAAAGAATTTAGAAGGAAACAAAGGCCTGAGAAGGAGGAAGAAGAATGACCTAGCCAGAGCCCCAGCTGAACTCTCAAAAGGTAACACACTGAAGGAGGGATATTTCCATTCCTCTTTCTTCTGCAGAATTAGGTGTGTGTGCCTGGAGTCTTAGTCACACATTCACTGCACCCAGAGGGAACAATATCCAGTTGTTTTACTAAAAAAGAAAAAAAAAAAAAGACATTAAACTTTTTGTGGGATTCGCTCAGATGCCTGCAATGGGGCATTGAGGCCAGCAGGTGCCGGGGCTGGCAGTGCCATGCTCCAAGCTGGCCGCACACAGCCCAGTTTGGCCGGATGCTGCTGCCCCACAGGCCCTGGTGCTGAGCCAGAGCTAAGAAGTCCCACCGGGGACACGGCCTGCACCAGCTCTGATAGAGGCATCTCAGTCTGCGTCCTCAGGATGTACGTAGGGTCTTCTCTTACTGAGCCTCTGGTGTTCTAGTTGAATGGTACTTTCAGGTTCTTTTACTGTAGTAAGATGTGTTTGTGGGTGCTTTAATTAGCAGATTGACATAAACAGGCATCTACAGCTGGAATTATTCATTAGGAGTTGGGTGCCTAATTTCCTTAGATACTTTTGAAAATCTCACCCCATCATGTTTAATTAAAAATGTCAGATGATATCAATACTCAGATGTGTCTGCCGTTGGTCTCCCGAGAAGATTTCCAAAATCTACTTCTCATTCCATCTGTTCCTGACAGAGGAAGGACTGACTTGGCCCATTCTTGAACCAAAACGTCAACAAATAATTTTTAAAGACTATAAACTGCAAATGATATTAATCTCCTGAGTAGGCTTCTGAAACCTTACTTGGATCTGCATGTTCCCAAGTACCTTGTAAGCTAAGAAATGGGAAAGCACGCTATCCGCAAACATTAAAGGAGAACACACTTACATGTAACCCCCATTAGACAACAATTTCCCGATTCACTAAAAGAAAACTACGTATCTTACAGGAGGGCCATGAAGCAAATCCTTTTAAAATCATGCGCACACACATGCACAAGCACACACCTATGCACACAGACATCCAAGTAGCCTCACAATGTTCACTCCGACAGACATTCATAAGGACAAGCTCTTTAGCAGCGAAATTTGTTTTAGGTGAGAATCTGAGGGGTAGGGTGGAATTCACTACATTTTTCCTTAGAAGTCCCTTTATCCTCCTGCTCATGTTTAGTTCCCTGGTAAGAAATAATCTCATTCCTCAAGTATGACAGATCAGGTTTTTTTTTGTTTTGGGTACTCAGCATCTCCTTTTTTTGAGGGAAATAGCCCAGTTTTTCCAGATCTGCCGGTTCAGTAGCATCAGAATTCATGGACAAACTCCATCCCCACCATTCAAGCGTCTCAGCTCTCTGTTGGTAAATCTAGGGCAGTTTTATGATAAAAAATCTGATGCGCTGCCACTAGGAATCAAGGACCCTGCTAGGCTGAGCAACATCTAATTTTTCTATGTATGTGCGTTACTCTACCTTTCCTCCTGTTTTGTTGGGTTTTTTAGTAGCACAAGTGATTTTATAAAGCGACAGTTTAAAAAAAAAATAACATCAGATCAGTTCTTAGTCACATTGAAGGTCTATATTTTATCCCTCAGACATTTTAAAGTTCAGCTGTACTTACTCTGGGAACAGGGGATGTCTGGGTACCTTTCCTTTGACCACTAGTCTCAGGCGTCAGGTCTCGGTGGTCTACCTGAATGTGGCTCTCTAGGTCTTCAGCACTTTCAAATTTGACACTACACTCTGGACACCTCAGACTGCCACACGGTCTCTCGTTCACCTCCTGTGGAGTCAAGCCCGAAGACTGTCCATTGGTGCTCCTGGTCATGCATCCAGCACACAGGCCATAGGGAAGGCCGTTCACATCCAACTTTACCAAGTCCTGCTTATTCCGGAACTCCTTCAAGCACAATGCACACTTGTAGAGTTTTTGCAAGGCCTGGCCGTTGGGCGACGAGGTTGCAGAGTTTCCTGCCAATTTCTGCATATGGAACGTCCCGTGAATTTTCAGCTCAAGGGTAGAGGTGACTGTCTGCATGCAGACAACACAGCGAAACCCGGTGAGGGAGTTTCTGAGATCTGGATGCATCTGGCAGTGCTCGATAAATTCTTCCTCACTCTGCAGTGGCATTTTGCAGATCCGACATGTCCCTGTATCCAAGCTCTTGCTGTGAGTGACTTTGTGCTCCGTTAGGGTCAGGAGTGATGGGAAGCGTTCCCCACAGATGGGGCACATGTAGTGCTTAGCTGGGCCTCGATGGGTCTGCATGTGCTCTCTCAGGCCATTTTCTGAGAAAAAGGTCCTTGAGCAGATATTACACTTGTGGCTACCTTTGATGAATTCTGCTTTCTTCCTAGAACAATCATCCTCTCCAGGCCTGATGTTATGATCTCTCAAACGATGGTTCTGCAAGAGGACCTCCATAGTGTAGGCAGCCCCACAAATGTCACAGCCGTACATGGGCTCAGAAGCATCTACATCATCCTCACTGGCTTCATGACTGTTGGAAGTATCTGGATTCTTCATTAACATGTTCTGGATATCTGCCCCTTCTGTCTTCTTATTTGTTGGGGTCATGCCATTAGCTGTACCGTTCTCAGCGCTAGCATCAAAAACACAATGTTTTTCCCGCAAGTGCTTTTCAAGCAAGATGATGGCATGAAAAGCTTTGCTGCAAAACTTGCAATTGTATTTTTTGCTGTGGGTTGTGATGTGGCACTGCAGTTCTACCTCTGTGCTAAAGGTCTCACCACAGAAGATGCATTTGTGAGACTTTGACGGATTCCCCAAGTGACTATGCTTCACATGGATCTGGAGATCCACCTCCTTCCTAAAATCCCAGTTACAGGCTGTGCAACGATACATCTTCTTTTCATTGCTATGCTTGACTGCCAGATGCACTTGGATAGATACCTTGGAATCAAAAACTTCTTGGCAAAGGGTGCAGTGATACAACACAAAAGTATGCATGTCCAACAAATGCTTCTGCAAATCATCCACCGAAGAAAACTGTTTGTCACAGCTCTCACATACATAATGAGTCGAAGTTGTCATGTAATGTACGGTGAGATGTTGCAGAAGAGACTCCTGGGAATCAAAGTCTTCTTTACACTGAGGGCAAGACTGTTTCCTCAACAGCAACTCCAAATGCAACTTTAAATGGGTTTGAAAACTTTCAAAATTTGAGAACTTTAGATCACACTGATTACATGGGTATTCACCATTAGACACTGAGTTTACGCTAGCAGAAAGCCGTTGCCTTTTAGGGGAAGAGACTTCAACATCAGAAGAAACTGGACTCTGCTCTGCTTTTGACTTCTTATTGTGTGCCAGAGGAATGTTCTTGTGGTTTTCTTTAATATGCTTTGTAAGCTTCAGGATGGAGCCAAAAATGGGGGAGTTTGTGCAATAAGGGCATGAATAAACTTCCATAAAAGACTGTGTTGGCTGAATGACAGGGGAATCCAATTTTGAATTTCCTACATTGCAGTGAGTCTGCTGAATATGCTCAGTCAAGGTTGCTTCGGTCAGAAAGCCCATGGAGCACTGGTTACAGAAGAAAGCGTTGTTGCCATCTTGAGGGGTAGCATTTGGGCCACAGTGAGTAATACGGATGTGTTCTTGTAAGCTATTGATATCTGCAAACATCTCTGGGCAGTAGTTACAGTGAAAGGCAGAAATGTTGCTAAACTGCATCATGGGATAGGCATGGTTTTTGTGCACCTTTCTCACATGTTCATTCAAGTTGTACAGTGTAGGCATGGAATCAAGGCAGATCTGGCACGTGTGGCTTTGCTGAGGTTTGTCTGCGTGAATCGTCTTCAGGTGGATCTCCAGAACAGCAAGGCTGTTGAAGTCGCGCTTCGAGCAGTACGGGCAGCTGTAAGTAACTTTAGACCAGTTCTGGCCTTCCTCTCTGTCCACAGACCTGATTTTCTTTTGTCCTCTCAAAGGCTTTAAGGTCGAATCTGGGGTGGAACCTCTTTCCACCGACGCGCTGGAGTCCGGCGTTGCGCTGCTCATGGACGCCACGCTCCCCAAGACTGGGTCAGGGCTGATGCTGTGATTGCTGGAGTCAGGTTGTCTGTGGCTGTCCAAGTGGCAATAGACTTCCTCCACTGAAGAAAATTGCTCCGGGCACATAGGGCACTTGTGTTTTTTGTTGGCATGGGCTTGATGAATGTGTGAGAGCAGCGAGTTTTCGTCTGCAAATACTTCGGGGCAATGAATACACTGCAAATCTGCCTTCTCGGAAAGCTGTGGGTGGCGTGTCATTACGTGCTTCTCCAAATCTTCAGTCTGACTGAATGTCTCTTCACAGTAATCACACATAAAATCATCCTTCTTCACCTCTTTCTCAGTCTTTGCCATATGTTCCTTGTTCTTTTTATGAGCTTGCATGTGACTCTGCAATGAGCTGGTAGATGAAAACCCGCGTTTACACACAGTACACTTGAATGGTTTGCTGGAGCTGTGGGTTTTCAGGTGAATTTTGAGGTGGTCGCTGCGAGAGAACGCAGCCTCGCATTCATGGCAATGGTACTTCTTATCCCCTGTGTGAAGCTTTATGTGGCGATCCCTACTTCTCTTGTGCTTAAAAAGCCGGCTACAGTAGGTGCATTTGAAAGGTAGTTTGTCACTGTGGATCTGCTCGTGCCTTTTAAGGTAGCTCAGGCGAATGAAGGACTTATCACAAAACTGACAGGGATACGGCAGGCCAGTCCCCCCTTCCTCCTCCCCGATGCCGAGATCACACCCATCTCCTATCATCTGAGTGGGTGATGCAACATCTTTGCTGGAGGGAGATGAAGCCACCCAGGAGAGTTGTGGGTCGTCATCACCATCTGTAATGGGAAAGCAGAAAGGAGATTAAAAACAATTCCCAGTGCATCTGTGAAATAAGGACAAAGCTCGCAACAACACTATGGGCTTCTGCTACTACAGCGCAAAAAAAAAAAATCAACTCAAAAAAACCCCAAAGATCTCTTGAATTTCAAAGGAGGTTTGAGAAAGAGAAATAAAAATGTATTTGTACACATAATTCACAAATATGCCAACATATAGTATTTAAAAAAAGCATTTTTCTTTAGCAGGTTTAACACCTGCTCACTGTACTGTAAAGCAATAAACAATTAATAAAGAAAGCAAAACACAATGTGCAATGAAGCAATACAAACATTTCGAAAAGCTACAGTGTTAAGTGATCACCTGTGATTTTGTGGGTCTTTTAAAATGCTACATCAAGATGATTTTAAGCAATGTCTCCATTAAGCAAAATCCTTCAGTTCTGTCTCAAAACTGTAACAGAATGAAAGGCTGCTCAAAACCAGAGTCGAACATCTAGGTGAAATAAAAGCATCAGATTTGAGACAGCTCTTCTCTCAGAGAAGAGATCTGCACCATCACCACATTCACTCATATGAAAGGTAATGTTGCCTACTTGGTACAAAAATAAACAAATTAAAAAAGCCCAGAAAATCACCACTGGAGATCTCAAGACATCACAAAAGAATCAACTTCAGGATAAACCAACAATGGCCCAACCTCTGTTTGAATAACTATTTCCTTTGCTCAATATGAGGCTTTGGAAAATATTTTATATTACCATTACACAGCACCAACTCCAGCAGCAAAACAGTCATTTTAGGAAAAATACATAAAATATTGGCAGCTTTCATAAACAGAATTGTTAACAAGAAACAGAAGACAGGGAGTTCAAATATCCTAATTCCAATAAATCCGGAGATGTTGAGTGAAGCAAAAATGCCACTAGTCCAGTATAAGACTGAACCACAGAATGAAGCAAAAATAAAATTCATGTAAATTAGGGAAAGTGCTGACCACATATACATTCGGAGATTCAAAAAATGACCCATTTCTCCAGATACGTTGTCCTTATAAAACATTTAGTGTTCCTACTTCAGCTCTTACTAAAACAAACCAATAAAAAAATCCCCAACTGTGCATGTAGGCTGCCACACGCGCACTCCTCGTGCCTGCCAACTACAGAGTCACCAGGCGGAGCAGAGCACATGTATGGCGGAGAAGCTCTCAAAGAAAGGCTCGGCTAATGAGGATATCCCCACCGTAAGAGGCTAGCTCCTGTGGCACCGTTTGCTTTGGCAAAGACCTCCTTTTTCATCCCAGGAAAAGAGAGCGCAGAGCTATCTTGGAAAAACTAAACCAAATAACCACACACCAAACAACCTTTCCCGCACAACGAGGCCGCCTGTTTTCCGGGATGCAGGGGTCAGGCGCCCGCTCCCTTCGCCCCGCGCTCCCCAGGGAGCTCTGCTCCCCCCTCTAACTAAACCTCCTGCTCCAGAGTGATGCTGGACACTGAGAACGCACGTCCTCCTGCTCCCGAAATGCACCCTGGCTCTCAGCAAGCACCCGTGCTTCTACGATGCTCAAGGTCTTTGTGCTCAACTAACTCCTCTGAGCTTGGTGGAGC
>NW_009598718.1:0-9131 GCF_000690535.1 Cariama cristata
TCTCTTCCAACCATAATGATTCTATATCTCATCCAACCCTCTTCTTACACTCGGCCCAGCTTCAAAGTTAGATAAGGTTGCTCTAAGTCCTGTTGCATTTTAAAAATCTCCAAAGATGAACATCCCACAGCTTCTGTAGGAATCTGTCCATGGGTTAGCCTGCCTCAAGGGAAGAATTTTTCCTATATCCATATGGGATACCTTTGCTTTGATCTGTGATTGTTACTTCTTCTCCTATAGCTCTGCACCTCTGAGTGGATTTTGGCTCCATCTTCTCTGTAACTCCACCAGACAGTTGAACAGAGCAGCTGACTCCAGTTCCCCTGAGACCAAGCCCTCTCTCTTCCAGGCTAAGCAAACCTTGTTTCTTGAGCTTTTCGTCGTACCTCATGCTCCAAATCCTGCTGACCATTGGCTAGACTTTCTCCAGATTGTCAGTGACTTTCTTGTACTGGTGACCCAAAACTGAGCACAGTAGTCCAAATTTGTCCTCAAGACTGCTGAATAAAGAGGAATAATCAGTCCCCAACCTGATGGCTACACTCTAGCTAACATACTCAAATACATCATTAACCTTCACAGCTGAAAAGACACACCGTGAGCCACATTCCCCCACTTTCTGGTGCCGTCTGGTGCACACACTATGAAGTCCAAACAAGTCCTGAGCAGATAAGTATCCAGCTTAGACCCGAATTTTGACACAATTAGAGAAAATAATTCATCTGCTTATCTTGCTCTGGGAGAGGCAGACTCCTTTGATGAAACAGAACATGAAACAGCCAGATAAGGAGGAATTCCGCTCCTTGTGTATACAATACCCTAGTGGTTAAGTGACTCAGGTTCATCTCTCTCATGTATATCAAGGGGTTTGAACTTGTGCACCTTGAAAGCAAAGCACCTCACCTCTTGCCTGTCCCAGGCTAGGACCCCAACAGAGGGACAGGCATGAAATGATGTGGCTTAAATGAGATCTTTGGTGAAATGGGAAATTAAACAAAGGGCTCATGCTAGGTAATCTCTGATCCCTAACCTCTATAGTTGCTCCCATTTTCTCACTTAAATGAAAATATAATTGAGCATTGAGAAATTTGCACCAAAACTTGCTCGGAGGTAAGAGAGGTTATAAATCCCCCGCCTCTTCATGCTCTGCCTTGAAAGTTTAGAATGTAAGTCTCCCATGTTTAAAGTGATTAGATTTGTCATCAATTTAAGGATGCCATACCCAATCCTGATTTGGGGCAGGGGTGTGGGGGGTGGTGCTGTGTAAATAAACCCCTAAAAGCCCTAACATTGCTTTAGTTCATAGGGAAAAATGTATCTGTGGAAGGGAGAGCTCCTGGAGACAGTTCCAGGTTATAAGACTTCAGAAGATACAGGTAATTCAAGCTGAATTTGAAGAAATATTAAATATGTACTTTGAAAAGGATGTTATTATTTGAGAAAAGCAAAAAAGCAAAGTAAATTTCAGTCTTCTAAAAATTTTCATTCGGCAAATGTGTAAGAAAATCTGATCAATTAAGTGGGAAAACAGTTGCAAAATATTCCTGAATCTCCTCATCTCATTTACTTTTCTTTTAAAATTCTGACCAGAGTCCCAACAGTAACTTTGACTACAGTGTGATCAATACAAGTGGGATTTGAGTGAAAGGCTCCTTTCAAAGAAACAGAGAAAAAGTATTTCATTTATTCTGCTAATGCTTCAGTTCATCTCAGTGGAAAATTATAAAGAAAAGTTTAAAGTATGCAAATAAGGAGGAACTAAAGGAAAGAACTGAAGTATGGATTAGAACACAGGAAGGGAAGGGCAGCAAAGAATAGTAGAAGGAAGCTTTTATCTCAAGTGTTTAACTTTGTGTAGATTATTCAGAAAATGTCCTGAAAGTTCAGCTGTGCACCAGTCCCTCCCCAGAATCTAATCCAAATTAATGAAGACAACAGATATTTATCTTGGCAGCACATGCCCTTGACATTAGGTCCACCTCCAGTGATAATTATTTGATAGTGGCAGAGGAGGGCTTCCACACCCGCTGAGCACTTGCAACCTAACCTCAGCTGAAGTCAGCAGATGCTTGCAGAGGTGTTCTTAATCTCAGTCAGTCCTCTACAGCTACCTGTAGGCAGAGGAGGGGACTCCGTTCAAACTATTTGTACCTCCATTCTTTACCTAGCCTGCAAAACGTACGCTAGACAAGACAACAGCAACACTTATATTTGGATATCGCTTTCCAGTCATGTGCTGTGCATATTAATGCAGAGGCTTCTAAAGACTAAAGGTTTCTAGAAACTACAGCTATAAAGTTGGTATCTACAGTGTATGCTGAATAACTATTACTATTGGTACTAGTACTAACAATAGCTATGCAATTGATGTGAAAAAGATTATTACTTACGTATTGTAATCTTAACTGAGGAGGTATGAAAATCTTCTAGAAGCCACCAGTAAGGTTTCCCAGGCATTTCTGGAACTTCCTGTATCTCATTTTCAGCTTAATGAGGGAAAGGTGCTCTGCTGGACTCGCATTGCATAAAAATTAGTTTTGTATTTCCCCCACACTCCCAGTGGTTTTCTAGCAGTGCCATGTTTATAGAACACATCAAGGTTTCAGGAGATTTAAATCTAAATAACTCCTCCAGCCATGTCCCATGATTCTCAGGAGATTGTCTAAATACTAGGCCCTTTAAATACCGCCCACTCACAGCAATACCCTAAATATTAGGTTGTAGCCTAATGGCCACCGTCGTCTAGGCCAATGACAATTATTCTATGCAGAAAGGATAGTGCTTCAGCAAGAAAATCTAAGAAGATGCCAGAATATCCAACAGACCAATGCTCAGAGCTCCTCAGTAGGAAGCTCAGACAAAAGGGCAGCTGCTACATCCAGGAAGACACTCCGGCTCCTTGGCTATCAGATGAAGGTGGTAGCTGGCTGCAAAGGGATTAACATGTTTCCTGCACACCAAAGTAAAGGCACAAAGCCCCTGAAGCTAGGCACCAAGCTAGTTCAGCATTTTGTACCTACCTCATTTATGTAGCTCTCTGCTCAGCAAAAGGATCCTAAAGAGTTAAGCCCTCTCCATGCTCTGAAAATGAACAGAACAAAGTTCACTCTGTGGGCTACTTAGGTAGTAGGAAATGTGAGAGCTGAACCAAGTCCTTTTTTTGTGTGTCCTCTGCAGCTCACTACTTGGGACAAGAAACTGGCAACGGCAACCCTGCTCATCATAAACAATAAAACTGTCAAGGGCAGTAGTGGTCTCATGAGAGAGGATCACCTTTACATTTGGCCTGGTCAACAGAAAATCTCCTACTAAGAGGTGATTAACAGTGAATTTGGCAGCCACAGTGACATGATGAAAGACATGGAAAAAGAACTATCTACGCTAAGAGAATATCGTGAGAGACGGAGCAGAAAAAAAAAAGAAAAATGGAAAGTCATCATGCTCCAAAGGAGCAAGAAATAATCAGTAAATTGCACTAGCCTTATGCATTTATTGCATGCTCAGTTTCTACAGTAACTAGCACAATATAAATATATTGGATATATTAACCTTCAAATAAGGGGTGGATGGTACAGCTCTGATCTAAATGTGCAAAGGGTACTATGCTACAAGTTCATAGCTGTAAGTGCCAATGTGTCCCACTGTGCACTGCAATGGCTACTGCTATGGAGAGGCAGGCAGCTAAAACCCTGGATAAATCCATAGCTGTCTGTATCTGGGAACTCTAAATAAGTTGCCAAGATGATCTTGTAGGCTTTTGGGTCTGGGCCTTAATACATCATGATTTATGGTTTGACTTGAAGGCAGATGCATTTCCATTTCTGGACTATGTCTGACATGCTGAATGTGCTCATCTAGAAACAATATTTTTAGGAAGAAATTGTTCCAGACATTTGGAAGGAGGTCTTTCTGCCCAAGTTTTCAATAGCTCAGTAGCGGATGTCCAAGCTTTTGCAATGGAACAGACAATCACATCAGTAAAGCATGTCTCACAATTTGCCCTGCTTCAGAATTTTTTATTTACTAAAATCCCATTTTTACCCTAGGCAACTGACATTTTCTAGAGTGCCAGGCTTTATTGACTAAATTAATCTGAGGCAAATAAATTGTAGCCTGCAGACATAATTGACTGCTGTAGTCAAACCCAGCTGACGGATTTGGAGGTTTGGGGGGAATTCTTTAGGGTTTCTGTGTGTACAGGCAGTGCAGGGATCATCTGCATCAGTTTGCCAGACCAACGTGCCAACATCCGCTAACGTACTAACTTAGTTGGTCTGGAGAGACCATTTATAAGAACAAGTGATCAGCTCAGATTCCTGATCTTTCTGTTTAAAGAACAGAACTGGTTGTCACCTGCAATCCTGCAGGAAACCGAAGGGAGGAAAAAGAAGGGACAACAGAAATGATCTGGCAGGAAAAAAAAAGTAAACTGTGTCCAAATTGAAAAATAAAAATGTCTGAGAAAGACGATACAGGGGAAGAAGTAAAATACTAGTAGGTACAAAGCAAGGAGACTATAAGCATATCAAAAAACAGCTGAGAGACTGCATTACTTGTATGCAATGTTCAGGTTGCTAGCATCACTTATCTGACACTTCATGCTTAACTTTATGCACTAGCAGGATTTCTAGGTTTACAGTTTTAAGTTTTCTTCAGACATTTCTATGTGCTAGTGTTCAGCAGAGATGTTTGCAGTTCTCTGGTTGGCATGGCATTTTGAAGCTGAACAGGAACTTTTTGCTATTTAAAGTTCTACAATATTCTTGGATGAGGTTTTGAGCAACCTGGTCGAGTGGAAGTTGTCCCTGCCCATGGTAGGGGGGTTAGAACTAGATGGTCTTTAAGGTCCCTTCCAATCAAACCATTCTACAATTCTATGATATTTCTTCCTTGACCAGTTACCAGCTGTACATGTGCTTTTGAACAAAAAGAGGGAGGGGGGATGGAGGAATTCTAGACTACTTAGTGCATTAGAGGTTTTTTTTTGACTCAATACTACCGTTATACCTGGAAACAAATTAGAATTTTGAAATCATTACATAACAAAATGCAAGTTTTTGTGACTACAGAAAAAAAACAGCAATAATATAACAGGTTAATTTCAAATTTGCTAGAAGAAACTAGCCTACCTTAAGACTTCCCAAGTTGTGGTTCCTGCATGGCAAGTCATTGAGTTTCTTACCTCCCTGAATTATTTGCCAAAAGACTTTTCACACACAAACAATTCCAGTTTTCTAAAATTAGATTTGAAAAGTTATTTTTGTTCCCACATCTATATCTCCATGAAAACTCAGTCTTGTATCATAAGCAAAGGAATGCAATTCTTGTAAAAAAGCCACGTTAGAAATGAATTTTGTAAAGCAAAAAATTTGACAAGATTTCTAAAATCATTCCTGGGAAGACTGAGAATCTCAAGTGTCTGTACATCATACCAGCCTTCAATTCTACCTTGCTCTCGTAACTTGCCCAATTTGTTAGGCAAGAGCAGAGACCTTTTGCTCCCCTCAGAAATCTGCATACAGTGGAAGCTAAACAAGAAAGTAATTTCATTATTTGGATTTTTTTTAAAAATAGATATCTTTCTGCTTTTGCTATCAGTTAGAGACTGCTAGCAATTGTTAGAGACTACTAGTAACTGATTTAAGTCTCTCAAATACAATGAGACAGTTTTAGCCACCAGCACACCTACATCAAATGCAGGATCTATGCCAGGAATTATAGTGATTTGCTTTGTGACACAAAGTCTTTGTCCAGAGCTCCCTGTTCAACCTGCTGAATTCAGCTCTTCAGCTGTGTGTGAATATCTCCCTCATTCCTGGAGGACCTACCACCCCTGTGCCCAGCTGGGGGAAGGGAGGGGAAGGCTTGTTTTGTTGTTGTTTTTGTTGTTGTATAAAAGAAAAAAATCTGTGAGAACAGTGTGGTATGAAGTTATCAGCTCAGATCAACTTTACAGAAATCTAACATGGCTAAAGTTCCCCACTCTCTCATAAACCATTTACATAAGAGCTGTTTATGACTTCTCAGCATTGCACATAACCACTTCAAGCCACAGCTCAGCCATTAGACTTTACATCAGCTCAGCAGGTCTGTCTGAAACAGCACTTGGCAATGGGTCTCTGGGGAAAATGGGGCCTCTGGAAGACATGGTGGTAATTTGGTGGCTTCCTTGCTCAGGGTTAGTGCTAGCTTCCTTCCACAGGACAGCACAAAACAGTGCTATGCTAATTCAGGTGCTCGGATAGGAAATAAAAACTACACCTTCATCACCAGTGAATGAGCAAATCACTGTGAGTCTTCCCCATCCTTGCAGCCTTCAGACACACCAATGCACTTCCATCCAGTACAGCAAATGGGCTGCTTTGAAAAATCAAGCAGCATTTCCTTTCTAAAATTCTGTTTTCCTGCAGCATAGAAGTGTGTGTGCACGTACGTGTCTCTCCATCAGGCCACTTGATGTCCCAAAGCACAGTGGCAAACCACTAATCTTTAATAAACTTTGTTAAACTCAAACTAGAGAGACTGGTACCTGGAGATAGGAAATATCACCACTGACTCTGTGATGAGCAGCTCTGCAACATTAACCAGACAGGGATGATGTTATCATCTCTGCTCACACAGCCCAGGAGAGGAAATAGAAAGCAAGAACCAGGAAGGAAGGGTCAGATCCAGCAGGATGATCACATTCTCTGTGCTGAGTATGACATTCAGAATAAGCTTTCTGCAGTCTTTCTCCGTGGCATGCTGAAGCCAGGCCGGTATCCCTTGCACTGTGTCACAGCCTCTCTACTTTTCTCTGTGCTGGATGTGCACAGTCAGGAGACTGCTATCACCTGGCAGTGATAGGCCATAGCTCCAGGGACCACAAGGCAAGCAAATCCCTGCTGGTCAGTGCTGTAGGCAGATGGTACATCACTGCAGCCTATTAACAAGGAGGCATGTTTTCTGTTCTCCCATCTAGCACTTCACACAGCAAGTCCACATGGACATGGCTGTGATGATGCTGTAGGAGAACTAATTTACAGGGTCTTGCAGAGAGCTTGTCGCCAGTGAGGGGAAGGAGAGAGATGGCCTAAGGAGATCTCCCCACACCTGGCTGAGTGAGAAGACGTGCAGCTGTTGCTCCAATATCTCCATCTGGAATGGCACTCTCTGGCAGACCATGCCAAACTCAGCCAGAATCTAGTATCCAATGTCAGCCTCTTTGGGAACCTTTGCAGAAGACCACTTTAAAACACGGTGTTGTTCAATCATTAACCTAGGTCCCTTCAGATTTATCAACAACCTCACACCTTTCCTCCAGAAACTTTTGCAGAACATCTAACCAGGTCCCTAAGTTTGCCGGGGTCTTCCTCTGCATTTAAAAGGTAGAGTAGTCAAATAGGTTCACAGCAGGGGTCCCAAAGAGCAAGTTCAAATCTTGCTTTTGACTTGACCAAAATACATACTGGGTCAGGGCTGGCATGACTCTTCAATAGGCTGTTAACCTCAGAGAACAGCAGACCTTACCCTCATCGGCCTTAACGTATGAGTTTATCCTAATGAACTAAACCTGGCCAGGGTTTAAGGCTCAAGCCCCAGCATGCAACGACAGTGTAATTGTTAACACAACTCTTGACATAGTTTTGGCCTATGCCAGCCAGTATTGCTCCAGCACTTCAGGGAACGGGAGCAGTCCTCCGCTTGTGCTGACAGGTAGTACAGACAAGGCCACTGAGGTTTTCTGGTGCAATGTGGGTGGACACGTGTGTACTCATACTGTTATACCCAAGATGGAGTCTTAGACCATTTTAATTTACTGGTAAGGATATAACTGATGGGAAGAGGCAGAGCGACTTGCCTTTGCTTTGCTGCCCTGCTTTCTCCTCTCCTCAGCTCCCATATCTCCATCTTTTTCTCTTCCTCCTCCTAAAATTTTCTTCCATTTCCAAATTTTCCTCCCTAGTAGGATCAACTCCAACATGATTCAACAGTTTCCCCCACACTCATAAAGAGCAAAACAAAAAATTCAATTTCCTTCTGGATTTTGTCCTTAGCATTGTTTTCCAGGCAGTCAGTTACCCAATATCAGCTGATCCTTTCTGTTCTGCCATTAGTTATTAACACCATTAGCCTCACCTCCGTATTATGCTGGTTTGGTATGGGTAAATTCAACAGCAATTAAGTTGTCATTTTTTTCTTTCCTGTGAGCCGGTCGACATTCCTCTCTTACCTCTTCGTGGGCTTCACTGAAAATACAAACTTTCCTGGGGTGTAATGTAAGACTTTCTTCCCTCAGCTGCCAGTGCTGTTCTCCTAAACCTATCTTAGAGTTTTACATCAGATGGCAATAATTGTATGCAGTCAACACTTGGAGAGTAGTAAAAGAGCTTTCCTGAGGAAACAGCACAAATTTCCAGGCTGATGAAGGACACTCTTCTAAACCATAACGTAGAATCATAGAATGATTTGGTTGGAAGGCACCTTAAAGACCATCTAGTTCCAACCCCCCTGCCATGGGCAGGGATACCTTCCACTAGATCAGGCCTTGAACACTTTCAGGGAGGGGGCAGCCACAACTTCCCTGGGCAACTTATGCCAGTGCCTCACCAACCTCACTGTGAAGAATTTCTTCCTAACATCTAATCTAAATCTTCCGTCTTCCAGTTTAAAGCCATTGCCCCGTGTCCTATATGCCCTTGTAAAAAGTCCCTCCCTTTCTTGTGGGCCCCTTTGAGGTACTGGAAGACTGCTGGACTTTCTCTCCTCCAGGTTGAACAACCCGAAGTTTCCCAGCCTATCTTCACAGTAGAAGTGCTCTAAGTCTCTAACAATCTTTATGGCCCTCCTCTGGACTCTTTCCAACACATCCGTGTTCCTCTTGTGTTGAACCCCAGAGCTGAAGGCAGTACTACAGGGGGATCTCAGCAGAGTGGAGTAGAGGGGAAGAATCATCTCCCTTGACCCGCTGATCACGCTGCTTTGGATACAGCCCAGAATACAGCCGGCTTTCTGGGCTGCGAGTATACATTGCCAGGTCATATCGAGCTTCTTGTCAAGCAGCACTCCCAAGTCCTTCTCCTCAGGGCTGCTCTCAATCCACTCTCTGCCCAACCTTTATTTGTGCTTGGGATTGCCCCGACCCATGTGCA
>NW_009598718.1:9142-11692 GCF_000690535.1 Cariama cristata
CTTGTTGAACTTAATGAGTTTCACATGGGCCTCTCTCGCAAGCCTATCATCAAGGTTCCTCTGGATGGCATCCCTTCCCTCCATTGTGTTGACTGCACCACACAGCCTGGTGTCATTGGCAAAGTTGCTGAGGGTGCACTCAATTGCACTGTCCATGTCGCCAACAAAGATGTGGAACAGCACTGGTCCCAATACCTGCCACTGAGGAACGCCACTCATCACTGCTCTCCACTTGGCCATTGAGCCATTGACCACAACTCCATGACTGCCACCATCCAGCCAATTCCTTATTCACTGAGTGGTGAATGCATCAAATCCATGTCTCTCCAATTTAGAGACAAGGATGTCATGTGGGACGATGTCAAATGCTTTGCACAAGTCCAGGTAGATGACGTCAGTTGCTCTTCCCTTATCTACCAATGCTGTAGCCTTGTCGTAAAAGGCCACCATATTTGTCAGGCACAATTTGCCTTTAGTGAAGCCATTTTGGCTGTCACCAACCAGCTCCTTATTTTCCATGTGCCTTAGTATAGTTTCCAGGAGGATCTGCTCCATGATCTTGCTGGGCACAGAGGTGAGATTGACTGGCCTGTATTTCCCCTCGTCTTCCTTTTTTCTCTTTTTAAAAATGGAGGGTATTTTTCCCCTTTTCCAGTCAGTGGGAACTTCCCCAGACTGCCACGACTTCTCAAATATGATGGATAGTGGCTTAACCACTTCATCCACCAGTTCTCTCAGGACTCATGCACCTTCAGGTTCCTTAGATGGCCTCGAACCTGATCTTCTCCTACAGCGGGCCATTCTTCATTATCCCGGTCCATGCCTTTACCTTCTCCGACTTAAACTACCTGCTCATTTCTACCAGCAGAATGTCCTACCAGCAGAATGTCCTACCTGCAGCTTCTGTCCAGCTTTGTTTTATTTTGACATAGGTGCGTTTTTCAGTACTAGCAGAGATGTACCATGTCTGTTATGCAATGGAACAACAGTGACATCTGTTGGCTAAAGTAAACCCAAGCTGGAACTGATCATTACACAAGAATTATTTTTAACGGAAAAAGTGTGGTTTATGTAAGTTATTCTGCTACATTTTAATGCGATTTATAATTATCAATGTTTTAGGGGTGTTACTGAAGTTAAACTAAGTTTCAGATTTTTTCCTCAGGTCTTTCCTGAGAAGTGATCAGTAAGCTTGTCTTGCCTCAGAGAAAAATACACAGTGACTGCCAGATATCCACAATTTGAGAGAGATCTCATTTTCTGAATGTTGCAACACTGAAACCTCAAAAGCTCAAGCAAATACTAAAGGCATCTGAAAATATTTGTGAGGTGCAGATAAAATTATTTGTGATATTCCTAGCTTGGTAGCTACTGTCCAAAGGCTAGGCCTTAACACCATTCTGAACTGAGGAAACTGAGCCTCTGCCTTTTTTGCCTTTTTTTTCTCCCCTCTTTTTTTTTCTTTTTCTTTCTTTATCTCCTCCCTTCATCAAACGACATTTTCTTTAGTAGTTTCAGTAGGTTTTCTAGGAAATGGCTCTAAGCTGCCGCAGTTTCAGAGGCTATTGCTGTCAAAATCAGTCACAGCATTCCTATCACATTTGCAGCAAGTTCTAAGGACAGAGGTGGTACAAACTTCCCCAATTCTGCTGGCACACTCAAAGGCAGCATGAATCACTTGGGATGCAGGGTTGTGCTGGGAACTCATGACCAAGAAGTTGTCCACCATGATACTCAACTATTTTTTTCATGCTGACATTCCACAAGAGAGAATCCTTATTTTTAAATACACGACTTTGTTCTTCAGAGATATGATTCTTCTTTCTCGGAGGAAAGATCTTAAAGTTGGTTGTTTTAAAAGACGTGGTTATTTCTGTGCAATAAGTTATAAATCAGTCCACAGCACCCCCCATCGTCCATCTTCTTCTTCCCCATGTCCCAATTTTTATGTCATCCACCACATTTATCAGTAGCAATATTATTTTTTTCTTCCTGATAGGTTATTAATATACTATTAAAATTAATGTATTAAAATACAAAATGCAGTTGTGAATCCTCATTGAGTTATAGCTGAGTGTTAAGGTCAATTATAAACCAATTCTTAATCCACCTGTAGTAAAAAACTAGAAAACTGAGAATATAAATAAATGTTGCAGACTACTACATCAAATACTTTTCTGAAGCTCAGTGTTACATCTTTGTTATTGACCAAAGCTTTCATTAAAACTGAAGAAATTACATTTGCTTTGCAATAGCTATTCTTCACAAATATGTGTTGATTGATGGAATAACATTAGTCTTCTTTGTTATCTGATGTTTCATTAATCTATTTGTTATAGTGTAGACTCTAACTATCCTGGCTAGCCTATTAAACTTTCCTAGAGTTTGGTGCAACACTAACTTTCCTAATTTCTCTTCATTGGAAATTTCATGCTATTCTAAGACTTACTAAAAAACAGCAATAACATCCCAGAAAGTATTTTGGGTGACTTTTATAAATTCCTTCTACACAATTGGTTACTTCACACAAATATTACAGAGAGAGAGGGG
>NW_009598718.1:11765-23536 GCF_000690535.1 Cariama cristata
TGGGGTGGGGGGAGAAGAGACACCTGCTGTAACTGTACTTCAGTTCAAACAAATTCTTGTTTTAAATAAAAACTATATCTTCAATCATTATGTAAATGAATACTGTTTTCTTTCTCTTCCTCCAAGCACAGAATAGCCGTCTGGTTAGACCGTTCTCTGTCTTGCTTGCAATAATTCTAATTTGTGAACACATCAGACTAGTATAGAGCACCAATTTCCCTCTGCTGTTTGTTCTCCGGTTATTCATCATGGTTCTTGAGCACAGTTTATTGTACAGTTTTGAGTGGGCAGTTCATGACTGAGTACTGCTATAGGGCATACTGGAGAAGGAGAAGCTGTGCTGCCCAAGTCCTTTATCAGATGGCACTGTGCTTGATTTATTTCGGAATATCTTATATGGAAACCTACAATGGCTATTGCACAATGGAGATGATAAATCACGTGAAAATACTACTCTTAGAATTTTTAGGGACAATATATTGTATATGATGACAAAAGTAACCCTTTTTGCAAGTTTCCCTTTTTTAAATTTTTCAAGCCTCTTGTGGGTTTATAATAATTTCATCATTTATCCTTGGTAATCCTTCAACTGACAAACTTCCCTACTAATACCATGTAGCAGTGGAGGTAAAGAAGTGACAAAAGTGGCTTCCACAGCTATTCTAACATCTGTTCCAGTGTTAGTCTTACTCACCACAGCGGAACACAGGAATGGAGTAGTTGACTTCTTAAAAAAAAGAAAAAATCATTATCCTTCTTTTTTTACTAAGTCTTTGCTACTTTCTACTGCTTTTATTTTTATAAGAACTTTTACTACTTCTTTCCTGGTGGTGTGTCTGAGGAGCTGACATCTGTGTTGACTTGCAAGCGTTTCTTTCTCATTCTCTGTCAATACACAAAATCACATGCTATATCATTTACCTAAGTGTAATATTGGTTTGCCTTTAAACTGGCAATAGCAGCTGAGATTTGTATAGGACATTTACTCAATAAAGAGTCAACGTAAGACTTGCTGACAAATACAAGTTTGGTAAAAAATTTGGTATACAAACATCCAGAACACTCTTATTCTTAACACAGGATTTTAAAAGTTTTGATCTTGTGTTGGATTCTAACAATACGCTACCAGTTTCAAGCAAGTAATTAATCAAAGATTTCCTACTAAAATCCTGTCAGTTGCTCACATGGGGTCAGCAAGTTCAGCTGAGTGCAGAAAAGTGGAAATCATGCTGTGCGAAATGCTCCAGTATGCCAAACCGATCTTCCAGAGGAGATGAAATAAATGTCCTATTTATTCACTTCAGGCAGATGAGACAGAAGGGTTTACAGTATTCAACAGGAGGCTTGAGGAAAGCAGAAAAGCAGGAGAAGCACAGAAATAAAGAAAAATTTAAAGAATTACTGCTCCATAACCATACCCTTTCATTTTGGAAAAAACATTTGTTTCTGGACAGCTGTATTACAGTGTCTCATTTAAAAGAAATTGGCAAATTTGAAGCAAAATACTTAGATGTCTGTAGAGACAGGCTAAAGCTTGTTGAAAACTGGGTTAAGAGTACAAAACCCAGAAGAGCAGTTTTGTGAATTGCACCTTTTCCTTTCAAAAAACCTAACATTTATCCAAAACAAAATGTCACAGCCTGTTCTACCCAAACTTGTTTGTTTAGATCCACAAGTATCCTGGCTAGTATCAGTTAGGAGTACAACAAAAACATGGACATCTTTCCTGTTTATATTTTAGCTCACAGCCACATCAAAGAAATCAATGATTTTCACAGCACTATTTGTATGACTAGCCTGTTATATGGGAGTAAAGTCTGTTTATGAGTTCCTTACTAAGTGTACTACTATGAAAGGTGATTTAAGCCTGCCAGTGAGAATATCATTTGGAGAGGGACAGATGATAAGCAGTGTCCTCCAGCTGACCACATTCAAGCTACACTGGTGACACTTGAACCTGGATGTGGTTGAGGATCTTTACAAAGTACAAATGTATTGGAAGGGAAATCACTGTCATAGCACCTCCTCTCTGGAGTTTATTTATTTGGCACCAAAAATCAACAATCTGCTTGAATAAAGAAACAATATTCCTAACAAAGATCATCCTTCAGATAAATCTTCAAGTTGGATCGTTCCAACTTTGCATCTTCACTCGAGAATGCAATTTAGTAACACTCTTACGGGTATGCTGCGATGAGAGATAAGTAGTGCAGGCAATAAGCATTCTCTGGGTCTACTTGTACTAAACTTCTTTCCCAAGTTCAAAGAAACATGCATAGTTTCAGCACACAGTATAGTCTCCTGTAGCCCTGTGCAATATCCGCCATTGCAAGTGTGGGCAGTGATTTCCCCAGGCTCCAGCACCATCAGGTTCAAGAGGAGATAAGTGTGTCCTTAAACACTTGGACACGAATGCTTTTCTGAATCAGAGCCAGAGCAAGCAGTCAATATCTCCAAGGAGTCTGAGGAAACTCTCCTAGTTAAGAGAAACGCACTTTTAAATTATTTTTAATTTCCCTGATGCTTTCTTTCACTCATTTGTTTTCTACTTAGGAGTATATTGGGATAAGAACAAGATTTTTATTTAATGAGTTCATCTGATCTCTCTCTGATCTCTCAGCAACTTCAGTAATCCCTGGTATGAGGAAACATAATAACTTTTCCAGCAACTGGATGCCCTATTAAAGATAAGCTCATGCAACAGAGAAAGGAAAAAACACAGATGTTCCTAAACTACATTCAAGTGTCTAAAAGTTAGGAGAAGTCTTCCTGGTTGATATACAAATCATTATGATTCTACCTTTAATTGAAGCAGATATAATAGGAGAATGCTAAAAGCGATGTTTATTTTTGCTGTACACCCTCATTCTCCCCTATATTTGAAATGTTCTCTACCAATATGAGAGTGTCATTAGTAGATCAAAGCAACCCAATATCCTTAATCTAGTTAATAGTTACATACACCACTGAGGAGAAAAGTATGGCTGAGAATCACGAAGCAATTAAAGGCATAAAACACTGATACAGACTAAACTTCCAAGATTAGAAACCAAGTAACATTACCTCATTGCTATTTTACAGCAGTATTACTATAAACACAGAAAACCTGACCTGAAGCCCACAGAACTCAGCAAAAGGGTCTCTTGCAGGAGTCGTCAGATACTGTAACAGGCTTTTGGGCACTACTAAGGCAGAACAGAATGGAGCATCTATTATCATCTTTGGTCCAGATCCTCAAATAATGTCTAGGAAGCTAATTCCTACCAGATCCCTGTGGGAATGAGGAGTCGAAAGGGACAACATCCTAAAACCTTCTCCTGATCCAAGGGCCAGATCATTTAATCTTTCAGGGCAGAGCTGAGGATTTACTTCAGGAGAGCTAAACGCACAGAGTACTGCAGGACAGGCTCTCTAGCGGTCAAAGCTTTCAGTTGCAGAAGGCATGAACAAAAAATATCCCTCAGTTCAAGGGCACAGGGACTCGTTTTCATTTTCCGGTGTTTATCACTTAGCCAGTTCATCACCAGTTAACTCGTGTTTAGAGCATTGGGCTTTGAGGAACTTCCACGTTAGGAGACTATGCAAATGGGTAGAGCTGTTTCATTTCATCTCGCGAAACAGAGGCTAGGAGCAAGTGCTTGAAGACAAAAGCAAAAGAAGTGCTTCTCTGTGTACCCTCCAGGTTTCCATCAATTTATTGCTAAAGGAATTCTGTGTCTATGCCTTAATGGAAGGAAACTCCATTCATGTGACTAATTGCTTTCAAAGCCTGACGTTTTTTGCCTTCACAACATCCTGTCATGTGAGGTCTTGTTAGTAGTAGTAAACTACTCACATGTGGTGTGAAGTAAACCACATTTCTTTGTTCTGAACTTGCTACCACAGTCAAAGACTGTTCTTGAGCTATCAGAAGTAGCAAGAAGTTGCAGGAGGCATGAAAAAGGTGCACTGGCTTTACTATCTTCTTCGTTAACTGTGACAGATGCACTCCTCCTGTTTGAACTAACTGAACTTTGGTCCAGGCAGATGCTGAGCAAGTAGGCCTAAGCAAAGTTAATCCTATTGTGTGAGGCTGTCAGTGAGAACTCAGCACCAAACCAAAATAAAATGGTTTGTCTGCAGGCTGGGCTAGTAAGTGGACAAAACTTCATTAACAGCAGAAAATCTGAATACAAATCACCAACTTGATGTTATAAATATCTGCAGCCATCAGGGCCCATTGAGCTCTCCCTCCATAGCAGCTAGCTGCATGGTGGTGATCTCCCCTTGAGCAGGGACTCCTGTCAAGGTCACCCCTCGAGGCTGAGAGATCTCTTACCTGACACCAGACATCAGTGAGTTGGTAAGTGACATTTTTTGCATGCACATAACATATAAGATACGTATAGTGAGCTTAGGTGATACTCCTTGTGTCCCACATTAACTTGAAGTGTGGTAGACTATTGACCACCAACGCATCTGTACGTATTAAATACTCTACATACCTAAATTTACTGATTAGAACTCAATAAACTAACTATTAGATCAGATCTATCTGACTGATCTCTGACTCTTCTCCTGCAACATTAGCTGCCCTTATAAGAAAGCTACACTCCCTATTTAGTCACTACAGTCTCCAAAGCATGGATCTCATCTAAGGGGTTTTGTTAATCACAGCCTTAGACATTTATTTCTATAAGCCTTCTTGAAGGCCCACTCCTGCAGAGCCTGAAGCAGCAAAACCCTGCTGTGTGCCGCACTTCACCCTGCTCCTGCAGCAAAGGCTGGCTGTACGTTGTCAACTGGCAGCCAAAGTGTAACTGCAACTACAGCACACTCAGTCACAACCACCCGTTAACAAGCAGACACTGATTTGAACAAATCTTTCACCTAAGTCTGCTTTTAGACAAACCTGAGCTGCATGCTCAGCCTGTATCAGGCACATCTCTTGTCAAGTGCTACTTCCTTCACATTTCTGTCCCCACTGACAGGTTCTGCTCATAAGTATACCAGGACAAATGCCATCCACTGTGAACAAGGACCAGCATTATTTACACTGATGTAACTAAGATCAAAGTATGTCCTTCCCACACACCACCAAAGCGAAGATATGGTATGGTTTATTTTTATGTGTTGTCAAGTCTTTGGAGTCAATTAGAGTCATCAATAAAGTCATCAGAAAAAAGAAAGACTGAATGTGGATGTTTGACAAGGTCACGGGAAAGGGTGATTTACATGCTGATACGGCTAGGGAGAAGTAAGTCTTTATTTCATAACGAAAGCCCTGTCAGCAGTGTGATGGCTGATATAAAGAACAGAAGTTGCAGAGACTTATGATGACTACAGAAAGGATATGACCACAAAGATGGAAAGGAGGTCAACTAGATGAACCCAAGAGAGTTCAAGAAGGGCAAGCAATTGAAAGAAGCTCATGCATGTTCACTCATACAGAACATTTTTAATGGAAAAGTCTTTCTACAGCAGATAAACTGCAAATCCTGGCAGTGGAAGGCTGTTTTTTCCAAGTCTATTTCTCCTTCCACTGCAGTTCAATCAGGCAATTTGAGCTATGATACGAAGGTTTGAAGACCTTGGCACCAGGGCTTCATACAGTAGGTGAAAACAAGTTCTTCCATTGACATCAGAGATTTAATCCACAGGGTGCTGGTTTGGCCAGGCTCTTTGCCCTTGCAGTTTCACAAACAGGCTTACCTGTAGGCTCTCCCTGCTATGAGCTCCCACCCTCTGCTGGTGTGAGCTCTCATGCCTACATACTGAGCAAAGAAACTGATTAACATATCCTTTGAACAGTAACTATTTTTCTGCCAATTTCTCAATTTATTGATTTGACTGAAAGCAACTCAGCCCTCAGTAGCCCAGGGATTAGAGTTTATGGGTAATGGTAACATTTCCTTCAGAGGAAGCCTTTCGCTTTACCTTCAACCTGCCAGACTCCAGAGTCCCTCTGTGAAGTTTGGGAGGAGACTGATGAGTAATACGTACATTTGTGGAAAATATAATGTCAAGAAATCAAGTCCCAGTAGGGCTTTCAAGAGTTTTCTCAGAGAGTTAAGCAGAAAATAGTTCAACTGTAAAGGACTGAAAGGGGGAAGTGTGATCACTCTTAAACTGCTATCCTGTCCTTACAGCATAACAGGGACAAATCCTTCAGCTCAGACTCAAGAAGGTGAGGATATTCAGTATAAAAGCACTGAGACTGACATGCAGAACAGAGGCCATTGAAGCTTCCCACTTGAGAAGTAGAACTTAAGCTCAAAGCAGGAGCATATGTCAACCTGGATATACTAAGAAAAAATCTTCCGATGAACTTTGGTAGCACATTACATGGGAAGAAGAGGGAAAGTTATCAGGGCACTCTAATCTTAACAGCAGCCAAGAGCAAATGTCCTCTGTAGAACAGTAATGAAGTATGATGAAAGACAGAAGCAAAGACAGGAACTGGGAAATACTAGTGAGGCTTCACTGAATGCTGCTTGCAGGGCCAGTTACTTGCATTCAAAAGAGGTGACTTCGAATCTAACCAATACATTATAAAGCTCTTCAGCTCCTCTCATACATCCTTCCAGGAAACAAAAATCTGTATCTTATTCTTAAAGCTACAAGACAGGGCAGAAAACTTAAGACGATCATGAATAAACTGGGGTCAGAAATTTTTGGGGGAATATAACCATCAAATGACTGAGCTTCAACGTCGAACTTGATAACTTTGTCATATACTTCAGCATTTCAGGGGGCTACAGACATGTGTCAGGACAATTCAAAAGTGTGTCTCTTTCAGACTGTCTACATCCTCACACTAACACACTTCAAGGTAAATGAAAAATCACATAGTTGGTGCTAGTATCATACAAACTCAAAGATAGCATGCATCTCAGTAAGGATCCCCCTCAAAATTCTTACGTTTCCTCACTTATTTATGTCAGTATCTAGTCCTCAAGACTCAGAGTAGATCTCCAATGCTATTCTTCCTGAATTACATTTACAAGGCCTCCCTAAGTCTGCAAAGTGCCAGAACTGTCTTATTAAAAAAGATACAGGATGTGGACACATACAATGGCCTAATTCAGACCAGGAGTACCACCTAATTCATTATACTATGTCTAGTAAGTCATGCTTAAGGAAGGGCTAAGAAACACTGTGATGGTCCTTTCCCCCCCACACACCCGAAAGGTTGGTTGGGGTTTTGGAGGCAGGGGGGGAGGTTGTCCCCTTAGCCTCCAGTACTTTGTGGATCTGGAACAGCCTGAGCTGGAAGTACTCTATCTATACTTAAAAAGTAAGAGGTTTTTTCTGTGGTTAGGAAGGTAATTTTGCACATGCTTTTTTCAAAGCTCCTCATCAGGGGGATGTTTGCAAACATCCATTGCTGCCCACTATTAACAACAAGAGAGCAGGCTTCTTGGGTAAAAATGCTAGTCTGGGAAAGTGACTGCTCTGTTCTCAAGTACTGATCTCTGGGTTTTTTTGTTTGGTTGGTTGGTTGGTTTTTTGTTTGTTTGTTGTTTTTTGATTTTTTTTTTATTTTTTTTTTTTACAAATAACATTCCCCACACGTTTCCTCTGTATAGCCTGTCTTCATAGTACTTCTAAAGTATTAAGAAAGTACTTTAAAAGAAATTACAGTTTCTGCAACAAAAATTCCTCTTGGGGAAACACATAAAAAACAAGCAATACTAGTTTTTTGTAGTGATTTTGCTAGAAGATTTGTTAACTTTCTTTCAAAAGTGAGGAATATCTATGAAAGAGTTTTGCAAGACCAAATAGGACCAATTGTTGGGAGGAGACTTGAAGCTCAGTTGGGTTACAAACTTTGCAGTTAGCACGGCTATTGATTTACAACCTTTTTTTTTTAAATTTATTTTCAATTGTCTCATAGACTTCTAAGGAAAACAGTAGGACTCAAAAACATTTAAGAGAAGGAAGAAAGCAGCACTTGACAAGAACATTGGATATTTCAAACAAGAGAGGTTTGAAGGGGAAAGTATCATGGACATGTGGCACATGAGGTCTGAAGTCAGCACAATCCAGACAAACATAGTGGCGTTTAGCCATTGAAACAACCAGTTTCCCCATAAGAAGCATTTTTGTTACTTCTTACTGGAATTTACTCCCCTCCCTACTAGCCCAGCAGATCCCGTTATTACTTGAACATCAGGGCATTTTGCCAGGTCAACTTTCCCAGGCTTTTCTAAGAGAGGTTAGTTCCTGCTCTCTTCAAGTCCTAACAAGCAGAAGATAAAGTGTATCTACTTAAAATAATTAACCACAGGGTGTTTTATTATTATTATTTTAAAGCTTAAAGCTATCAAAACAAAGTCAAGAATGTTTTTTTTTTGTTGGTTGGTTTTCTTTTTAATTGAAGAAAACTTTACTTAAAGAGACAGCTAGGAATGTTGCTCTCCACAGAGGCTAGACAGGAGGTCAGACTACATGACAGCAGTCCATTTTGATTTCAGCTTTTACAAACTAAAGAAATCTGAATCAAACACATACCTAACACCAGTGGTGGACAGAGTAGAGAGTTAACAGCCCAACTGCTTGATTACAACAACTTCACTTACCACTGAAACTGGTCCTTTGGTGCTCCCACCCTACCCCATTAGCAGTTATATTGTATGCATCTAATTGTTACTACATAAATTATTCCACTGTGAACTGCCACATACGTTATCCACAACAGGGCCATGTCACCCAATAGGACGATTCTCTATCCATACTTAACACTACCAAATGAAGCATGCAGTTTATTAAGTGCTTGAAGAAAGAGACATATTTTAAAAAAGAAAAACCAAACAAAAAAGCAAAATAAAACAAAAACCTCAATCTTTTTAAGTTTACCAGCACTTAGCATAAGGATTGGATGAATGCCTGTTACAATGTTTTGCACACCAACCAAGACAGGAGATATATTCTAGCAAACTTGTTGTAGGAAAAAATAATATTGCTGTCAGTCCTCAAATTAAAATCGCACTCTAGCAAGACTGTATTAACTTCAAGGCCAGTCTTCAGAATACAGGGTCCATTACTTCTTTGGCAGTCAGCAGCCCACTCCATTTGTAATTTAGCCATTAAGTACTAGCTAAACACCGGCCTAAAGAGAAAATAGGCCTGAAGAAGATGACGGTTCTTGGGATCTCTTGTCTGTAATACGTTAGTGGTATTATGACTCAATTAGTTTATCCTCACTGGATTCAGTAAATCACCTAACAGTATTAATATAGCATTTCAAGATGCGCTGCTATCAGCTCAAACTGCTGTGAAACTTGCCATGCTGATTTAATCACCTTGCTGCCGTGTGATCTGTTGAAGACATTGCATCATCCTTCACTGCCCTTTGAAGGCATGGAATGTAGCAAGACCTTTCAGGAACTCTTCCAAACATACTCACACGTTATAATGACTCAGATCTGCACTCTTAACAGAGCTGACCATTAAGTAACCACCCAGGTTTCAGCTGTACACCAAGCAAACAGAAATAATTGCTTTTGGAATCACACTTTTTCCACAAAATAGATTTCGGAAGCTGGAAGTGCTTGAATATTCATTGTATTCTTGTACTTTTATTCTCTTTTAGTAGCATCCTAATATAGAAGTTGATAAACTAATGTTAAAGAGCCTAAATACAGTATTTTGTTATAATTAAGATTATTAACTGTCTTAAGATTTTTTTAACCTAAGGTCTTTTTCAATCCAAAGGCCCACTTTAAAGAACTAGATTTGTCAGAAAGTTTTAAATTTTAAAATCATCTGAATGCAATTACCATCTCAAGTATGTCTTTGGGTGCAATACTAGCATTACATTTTGTCAAATGGAAGTTTACTATGCCTGTCTGGGACAAGCCCTTGTAGGTCACGTGAAGTATTTCCTTTCCAGCCTAGGCTGCTGGAAGCAGCCATGATTTTCCCTGTCATTCTCTAACAACACAAATAAGCAACATGGATTACACTCTGGTTGCCAGCATGAGTGCCCCATGCTGAAATTTTTTCTCTTGGCTATTTTTGATTGCTGGACAGCAAACCACAGGAACTTCAAGTCACAGGAATGCTTACAGTTCATTCGCATTAAAGTCTTTTGCTCCAGTGACTTGAGGTCTGCTGTTTTATACTACAAATCATTCCCAGTTCTCAAGCCCACTGGCTCACTGATTCATACTGAATCACATCCAGTGGTTCCAACTGGTTTTCATCTTTTACTACTACTTTGACTTTGAGTCAATTTCTCAAGCATTATACACAAAGAAACCAAACACTGCTGCACATGAACATGATCAGGATACACACTTACATTACCTGTCTGTATTCTGTTCCTTTCCCCCAGGAAAATAGGTTGATTTGAATGTATGAAAAATTCTGTCTGTCAATTCTTTTAACAGAGAAATGTCCTGTCCTGTCCTGCCCACCTTCCCCCTCACCTTTATTTTTCTTAAACTCCATCCCATCAGCTTTGAATTTAATCTGAAGAATAAAAGTAGTCATTGGCACAGCAATATAACACTCAGGACTATTACTCTTCGGTTCTTATAACATCAAACTGTGTTGAGAAAACACAGTGTGATGTCACTTCATTCTGTGAAAAACTTGGAGGTCGAACAGTGACTGCAGTAACAGCTTCAGCCAAATGCAGTGCTGGCTTAAACCACACAAGCCTTTCTCATTACCTAGGCACACAAGTCACAAATCTCTCCACTTGTCCTTCCCGAGTAGGTCCTACCAGATGTGGCCAACTGTGGAGTTAGAGTGAGGAAACTATGGGTTTTGGAAGTTCAGAGTGCAGGTGACCATGCGGCAGAAAACATATTTCCCAAACTTTCACAGCCTCGGACCTCATAGGATTATGGTTAGAAAGATCCTCCATGTTCTGTGCTTTCTTCTCTTTTTCCAAATGAGACTGGGAGGAAAATTTTGTGACACACACACAAACTCACCCCATTGTTGACACTGGCTTTTAAGGACATCTTCCACTGGGGTACTGTTCAGTGCTCCTGTGGGACCATCTTTTACGTCCTGCCAATAAATTCAACTAGAAATGCTTGAAGCACCTAATCTGAAGCAGGTGACAAAAGCAAGTTTACCAGAGATCAGAAGATCAGAATTTCCTTCCTTTCTCAGAACAGAGAGAAAAAGCAGTTGCTGTTTCTGGTAATATTTGTAAGCATCCTACTCCAGAGAAGAAAGAATTTCCCTTAATGTACAGATTCATTCTTCCAGGATATTGCCCAGTTCTCCTCTGGCCAATATTAGTCCAATGACACCAGACTCAACTTAGTGTTTGCAACACAACTTGACTCTCTGATGTAATGCTTTACATTTCCATCACTCATTTCAATGCTCACAGTAAAGGAGTATAATTACTATATACATTATAATTAGCAAAAGAAGAAACATGGGGTAAACCATGAAGACTGGACAGAATGCACATAGAGCTGAATGGAAAGATATCACTACAGATGCACCAGACTGAGTCATCCCTTTTCCTATTTGTCTACCACCACATGAATATCCTCAAGTTTCCATCGCAGTAGTTTCATCTGCTCAAACTCCTGACACTCATGCCTGCACAGAGATGGAAAACACAGAGAGGTTTACAGAAATTCCAGTACAGCAGGCCCTCTGGAGTTCTGTAGTCCAACTTCCTGCTAAAGACAGGACTATTACCAGCAAAAGATCAGATAAGCCATAATCCAAAAACCTCTAACAATGGACATCCAGAACCTTTTAGGATTGCTGACATGTTCCAGAATTGCGTTGCCTTCATGCTGAAAAAGTTTTCA
>NW_009598718.1:23567-28265 GCF_000690535.1 Cariama cristata
ATCCAAGCAGAATCTGGCAAGCTGTAATTTGCTGTCCCTGCCCCTTGTTGCCTCATCTGTCACTACCCTGTTTAGTTTTGTCATCTTCACCTGAGAGGGGAGTTATCAGAACACCTCTTAGTATCGTCACAGGCAATTAGCTAACTATTTCAGACATCAGACATCTCTTTTTGTCCTTCTCTTTCCTTCAGAGAGATACCACTTCACAAATTATTTTCTAGCATGGAAATCCATTCCCAGGGAATTAAGGAAAACAAATTACTGTCTATTATGATGTTGCAACTCCTAACCACAGGATTCAGCATCAAGAAGTAAAGAACAATTATTGGAACATCAGGGCTTAACTAAACATTTCAGTATTTGGCAAGGCATCCTTAGAATCAACAAGGAAAAGGCGAGCCATGCATAGTAGGCTTATACTTGGTAGCTATAAAATATAATTTGAACAGTGTTTTAGAACTTTGAATTTTAGTAACATTATATTGGCTTTTAGCATAGGTGCTGTGATATTAAAATGAAGCACTTCCAAAACAATGTATTTTTTTGTTTTAAAGTTGTTTGCTGTTGATAAAGTACATGCTAGTATAGAGTCCATGATTTGCATGGATCTTAACAATGGCTTATGATATTTTTTGACTGACCGCATCTTTATCAGTTGCTCTGGCAACTGTTTTCAGTGAGAAACAGAAGTGCTGACCCAGAGACCAGCTCATACCTCTTCCCATTTAGCAGAGAAGGAGAAAGCCTAAAGTACCGAAGATATAAAACCTGTTTGCAAGATTCAGAGGTCAACCTGCATTCTCAGCTCACCCAGAATATGTCAAGCTTCAGAAGCCAATTCAAGCTTTCTCAAGAGAAAGGACTAGCTTCTGCTGGAATGAAAAGTTTTGTACCTTTTTTAAAAAGCTGGAATGTGGTGTCCTTTTGGATACAAGAGGTGTGGACTGTCAGAAAAAGAAGTCAGTTTTGAAACCATAGACATTAAAACCACACGAAACTTGGATTTGTCAAAACAGGAGATCAAATCAGTTGACGTTTAGAAACTGTGAGGTTCCCAGACTGAAAGAGTATGTAAATGCAGAAACCGCATATGAAATACAATAGATAAAAATCTCACCCCCGTTACTGTCTTTTCCATGTATCACAAAGTTTATCACCTTTTTAATATTTGACTATCCATAATGTTTGTACAGACTAGAGATCATTAACCAGCAACCACTGCGTTTCAGATCTGCAGAGCAGATGAAACTTCTCAGAAGGAGTCATTGGCCCTGCAGCACTGCCACCCTCCCAGGAGACACAGTCCTCTTTTTGCAGCATGACTTCATGGCATGGAAGAGATTTTTAATACCCCCTGCCTTCTTATAACAAAAACACACAGTCCTTGAGGGCTGGCCAACGCTTGCCTTCTCTGACACTGTGCCACAGACAGGCTGGCACCCAGTCACCACGGATGCGAGGCAGAGCAAAGATAGTCATACTCCGTGCTAAAACTTTCCCTATGTTGTCTATTCAGCTACAGCAAGAGACAGGGTTGAAATCTCACTCATGAGCAGGTCTCAGACCAGGCTTTCCTGTGCTGGCCACAGCTCAGCTTCCTCCTTGGAGGACCTGTCCTACAGCAGCAGAGCGCCAGGGCTCTACCTGCAGCCATAGCTCCACACCCTGACCTGGCACACAGGCTGCTTTTCTCTTCCCACCCAGGCTCCTGCAGGGGAAAACCAACATCTTACACATTGGAAAGCCTTTCTGGCTTTGCTCTACTATTTCCTCTTGTCCAAAAAGGAATAAAAATAATAAAAAACCCCCTATACTCTCCCTTTTCTGATCTGCAAGGCACCATCTCCCCTCCTAAGCTGAGTTAAACACAGCAGCCCAGATCCACCACTTACCAACACAATCCTCCCTATCACCATTCAGGCCAAAACGGCTACAGCCTCAATTTCTGCAAAAGGAAAAGAGGTTTCCACCCCACTAGGCTGTTCTCTATCCCTTTCCTGCAGGACAGGAATGCTCAAGGGCATTTTCTATATCTTCCTTCTTCAGAGAAGTCAGAGGAAGAGAACCACATTTCCCTTCCCTCCAGGCCATCCTGTGACCCCCTCTCAGCTGGATCTAATAGGGCTAAGTGGCTTTCAGCTGGTGCAGATCAGCTCAAGGGGCAGCTGCTGATCTATGGCAGACTATGTGGGGCTGGCTCCTCCTACAGAACCAGCCAGTCTACAAGGTCCCAGCAGCACCGGGCCTAGACCAGCTTATGTGACTGCTGAAGCCAGCAATAAATATTTTGTTTAGCATGACAGGTACATATAAGCAGCAGTACATGAAATCAGGAAGCCTTACATAGCACAGACAGACACATCCCTCCCCACTGTATGACCAGATTTTTGGTGTCTACAGTGGTAAGTGATTAGGTGACCAATTAAACCTCTCAAAACAGAGTGTTTCCAATTAGAAAAATAAAGTATTCAATAAATAACAGCAAGTCTTCTATAGGAGTCATCACTGAAATTGGTTTTCTGTCCTGACTTTGGTGGAAGACGGAGTTTGCTATTTCTCCCACCCTGTTTCCAGCAGAGATGTGGTTTACACTGGTAAAAGGGTTACTTAAACCAATTTGCAGGAGGAAAAAATTACGCAGTAAGAACAATTGTTTCCATAGCCATAGCTCTCTGCGTTATTTGCCACCAGAACAATATTCACTAGAAGCAAAGTTTTAAGCGCAAACCACATTCCAGTTTCCATCAATTTCGTTGCTATCTAGGTGACGCTGGAAGAAAATCAGATTTACGTGGTCTCAGCCGGCTGCAAAATCCTACTGAGTCCACAAGGTTTTCCAAATCTGATCCATCCTGCTTCAGTGCTCCCAAAGACCATAGTAAATTCATTGCAGCTCTAGGATCTAGCATCTTTACCTACCCCACCTTGCGTGCTGTCACTGGTAGTCACTGGTAGGCTGTAAGCAGTCAAAGAGCAGGTGCTAAAGGCACCCTTGAGTTCTCTGACCACGGTTTGGGGTAAGCAGAGCATGGAGCAGCTGTTGAGATCGTTGCTTTCCTGCCTTTCACAAAGCAGCAGTTGAACCATTAAAATTTACCATGAGGTCTCTTACAGTAAAACCAATTGCCAGTTTTGGCTTGCCTCAAAATACCGCACTGAAAATTGCAAATGATAACTTGCAACTCAGCTGCCTATACATTAGGGCTGAGCTGACACTTTCAGGTTGCAACCTCATCAGTCTCTACAACTCATCTCCACACATGAATCCACACATGTTGGAGTGTGTGCAGAGGAGGCCACAAAGATGATCTGAGGGCTAGAGCAACCCTCCTATGAAGATAGGCTGAGAGAGGTGGGGCTATTCAGCCTGGAGAAGAGAAGGCTCCGGGGAGACCTTAAAGCAGCCTTCCAGTACCTCAAAGGGGCTTACAAGAAAGCTGGGGAGGGACTTTTACAAGGGCTTGTAGTGACAGAACAAGGGACAATGGCTTTAAACTGCAAAAGAGTAGATTTAGATTAGTTATTAGGAAGAAATTCTTCATGGTGAGTGTGGTGATACACTGGACCAGGTTGCCCAGAGAAGTTGTGGCTGGCCGCTCTCTGAAAGTGTTCAAGGACAGGTTGGATGGGGTTTTGAGCAACCTGATCTAGTGGAAGGTGTCCCTGCCCATGGCAGGGGGGTTGAAACTAGATGATCTTTAAGGTCATTTCCAACAAAACCATTCTATTGTTGTATGATTCTGTGAATCATAGCGCTAATAAAGCATTTTAGAAATCAAACACACGGAGTTTGTTTGAAGTAATAGATAAGCAAACCTTACAGAAGTCCTTGAAATTTGTCACTCTTCTATTTGACCCATTGTCACCCATGAGCTAGGATTTATGTCTCCTGGCACACAGATTATTGTGCTTTCCTTAGATGGCACTATTCTCTAAACTGTTATTTTTTCCTTCTTTTAGTTTTTTATGATAAACTCACTATATTATTTCTCACTTTCCACTCTTTTTTCTAGTCATGATCTCAAGGTTCTTTAAACATAATAAAATTCAGGAATTAAGGAGGTGTCCTGAAGGGGATTTCAGTACATTCAATCCACTGTATCTCTATACTATCATCAGACCCATCTGCATATGTCCTTGGAAGTTTTCAAAACTGGACAAAGCCTTGAGTGACCTGATCTGATCTCACAGCTGACCCTACCTTGAGCTGAATGTTGGACTAAAGATCTCCTGACATCCCTTGCAACCTCAATTATTTTGCAATTTTATGTCTTTTTTGTCGTGGTCATTTCCATGACATCTGAGTGTCTTTACTAGTGCATTAAGCAACATAACTAACATCTGTGACGTATTGTTTGTTTTCTACTCCCTCCCCAGGGAAGAAGAAGGGGAGAGTCTCCTATTGGTAAAGTGTTTTTCATTTGTTTGTTTGTTTGTTTAGCATGCATGTTGCTATGTGTTTACAACAGAAAACAAGGTCAAAGTAATGCTTCATAGAATCAGAGTGAGAGGCATAAGGAGTACAGTGGTCCTCAGGAATAGCAAGAGTTCCTCAGACTCCCAGGTAAGACCTTGCCTCTTAATTTATGCTACAGGAGCGCAGCTGGATATGGTTTTCCTCCTGAATTTCTTTGTCTCAGGCTTAGGAAGGCTTTGAATGTGAACATCAAGATCTTAAACCTGATTCAGAGTTCAGCA
>NW_009598718.1:28296-33106 GCF_000690535.1 Cariama cristata
TATGGAGAGTAAGGCTATGTCTAACGTGATCATCGTAATGTGTTGCTGGGAGAGTACCACTGTGTTCTGAAGATGCCTGAGCACTGATGGTTTCACACACACGTCCAAAGCTTTCCAGGATGAGAGTGGGAAAAGGTTCAAAAATTGAACATGGGACAATTTTTGGCAATTTGAAATACTCTTTCACTCAGATGAAGAAAGAAAAAAGGACTGTCTGTGCATTGGCTGCAAGTACTTCACGACGGTTTCTCCTATCTACCATCCTCATCACTTACTGGCTCAAGTAGAGCTTCAGGAAGCTGTTTTTGCTAATCTTTTATAAGATTATGACTGCCTGAAACCTCCCCTTCTAATAAAATATTGGATTTAACTCCTTATACACTTGCTGAACTTCATCCATGGGGGCCGAAATTTCCCATAGCTGTGATAAATATTTTGGCAAAATTGCACCCATGAAACATTGAATGACAAGGAAAGATATGTTTTGTCTTTGTTAAAAATATGTGCAGATTTTCTGTGAAAAATCCTTGCAACCTTATTCTTAGAGAGGTTACTAAGGAAGTTGTCAGCCTTTATTCAAGACAGATTTGTCTGTTTGTTTGTTTCTGTGAAAATACACCCATCTTTGAGAAAATTGTAAGCCTCTGAATAATGTCAATTCATATACACCCAGTACTTACTATGAGTTTTCTACCTATGCCTTGTACTCTTGTCTCACCAGAACATGCACTCATCATCACCAAAGGTCAGGAATATGAGGCTCCTCCCAGCTTCTCTGGGCAAATAAAAAGCAACAAATTTTTCCTATACATACTAAGTCCTCTCTTCTGGAAAAATGGATGAAGAAGCTCATTCAAATGCCAAAGGAACATTTAAAGGTGCTAAAATGCTGACAAACTAGACTGCAGAATTCTTCATTTTTACATGGAGGCAGGGAGAGAGGGGATGGGAGACATACAACTTGAGTGAAGCTCAGAAAAACATGACTTGTCATCCTTGATCCCAGATGACTAATTTTGCATTTTGCTGCATGAGAAAGGGCTTTTTTAACAGGGCTTCATTATGAAGCAGTTGTTGTTATATACTATTTGCCTAAGCTTATAAAAATATCTGTAAAGATTTTTGAATGGTGGTTTTATGGTTACTTTCAAATCTTTGGTGAAAATATTGAACCTGACTGAATTCACAACGAACTGAACAGAGCCCTCTCAAATAATTTGACCAGGTGAGGTATCCACGCTGATACCTACTCCTGGAGAGAGTAAGTTTGTCAGTTATTAATACATTTACTGTGTGCTTGATTAATACTCAACAGGTTGGGTTTTTTTATTGTAATACCATCATGTATTAATTAAATCAGTATCTAAGGAGAAAAATTGAAGTTCCATAAGAAACGTTTATTCTGGCTTTTCCTATTATTTCTTCATCATTTCCCAATAATTCTTCATTATTATTATTACAATTTACCATGCCTTATTAAGCAACAACAGGGAAGTTATTATCTTTAGCTCATTTCCTTTCAATAGAGAGAGAATGCTATAAAATCCTGTCTTTGCCATTTTCTTCTGTTGGTCTTTCAATAAGCACAGAGGAACAAAAACAATCAAATCAGATTTTTAGCACTCTTTTAAGGTTATGACTATCACAAGTACATGTTACTGCCAGTCTTGACCTTGGTAGGAAGGCTATGAAATATTTGTTACTTTTGATTTCTTGTTGACGAAAACAATGTCCATTATTTACTGAACAATTAACTGCTACAAATCCAAGCTGAAACATTTTCTTGTTTTACCCTACATGTAACCAGCTGATTTGAGACTCTGAAAAGTGTTTTGGGAATAGCGTGGGTCAAAATACCCTTTAAACACCCTCAATCAACCTTATGAAGCCACTGGATTAGAAGAAGCAAGGAAAAACAGGTTTCCCATTTTGTATTTAACCTGAGAAACTTTATCTTGTTTTTCTATAGAGCATCTTCAAATAGAACACTACTAACATTTTAAGGACTAAAGAGATGAAAAGTGAGGAAATGTCATTTAAAAAGGAAATGTGTCTTGGGATTCAGGAAGTACCAAACCAGTTACGGAAAAACAAACAGCAGAAGTGAAAGAGCAGCTGGAACTCCTGATAAATTAAGCCAGTGGGGAGGTGTAAAATAAAGAGCAGGCATCCAGGAGGTCAGAAGGAAATTCAAAGCCTGTAGTAGTTCTGAGGCTCGGTTTACAGATCTCCAGGAATTCAGGACAGGGCTGATGGGACCCCTCTTGCTGGACCTTCTGTACTCCTTAATAAATATGGCATTAGTAGGAATGATATCAAGTGACAGACATAGTGATTGAAGATATGAATTCAGTAGAAATTAAAAAAAATTCAAAGCCAAGGATGTTGCTGCAGAAGAAGGTGTGATTAGGAATGTCCTTGGTTAAGAATGTCCTTGCTAGCACCTGGAATGCTTTAGTTGTTCTCTAAGAGACCAGCACAGTTACGCTTTACTTTAACTAAAAAGTTCTCATTTTCAGCTCTGCAACACTGAAACAAATCATGGCAGTAGCCATGCTGCATGCCCCCAGGCAATATTGCATGGTTTAGATATATTGTGGTTCTTTCAATGGCTGGTTCCCACTAATTCACTATTTACTAAAATTTGATTTCTATCATTGTTACAGAGTGATTTTCAGAACAGCCATTGTAAGGATTTCTTGTAAAATAACCAGCTTCTATTTGCCTGTGTAATGAACTCTTGCAGTAGCAAATATCTAGTGACAAGAAATACCAGAAGAAAATGAAGTACAGGCATTCCGAGGCTCACTTTCACAGTCTAGGGTATGGAATGAACTACTAGTACTCTTAGGCTGACAATAATCTGGATCTCCATTCTAAGGTATATCATAGGCTATCAAATCACATTTACACTTGTATGAAAAGATACCTTTCCTGGAATTTCCTTGAGTTCTTTCTACCCGTAAAAACTCCTAATTTCATTGAATCACATTTAAAATGTAAATTTAATTTAAAATTTGAATTATTTAAATTGTATCACATTTAAAAATAATCACGTTTAATAATAATTACGGAGTGTGTTTTCTGTGGAAATTTTGGAATATTATTGTTTATGAAGTCATTTTATAGAACTGCATAACACAGAACAAAAGGGTATAACAGATTTGTCCCCCACAAAATGTGAAGGTGTTTGTATAGACTTCACAAAAGCAAATAAGAAATTTTATTTTCTTACATCTAGATATTTAGAAAAGATGGAATTAATATTATTATTGTTACAATTATGACGAGAAAAAATATAAATACAGTTTTCTGATTTTTCAACTTTTAAGCAAATGTTACTGCGTAAAAATTTTTTTTACTTTGTAACAAACACTGTAAGTTTTCCCAGGCTTTTGAGAAAAAACTTGTAATGTACTGTTATCTGTAACACCAGCTCTGAAAGCAAGGAGAAACCACTGACTTAATCAGAAATAATATATGTAAATACCACTTGTACAACAGGAAAAAGGAAGTACAGATGTAATCCTTCCTTGGATAAAGGTAAAAGTAATAGGAAACCTTCCACTGTGTCGTTATTGCTATGGCTGCTTGCTCTGATGCTGTAAATTGTGGTAGAGCGAATAATAGACAAATGGATATAGAAGGTGAATATCAGCTCCATATTTCAGGCTGCGTTATGCATTTCTATGCTAATTTCATACTTTGCAAAAGCAATTTTAAACAAGACTTTCCTAATACCTGAACAGAAGCCAAAAATTGGTGGAACATGAATAAAACTGAAATTAGTGGTGTTATTAAGGTTAATTGCATCAGAAAAAACAGGATTTTGAAAGAGCATCTATAACAGGAGAAATTTTATTAAACTTGATTCTGTGGGAAATGTTGTCAAGTGACCCAGTCCTATACCCCATCTTTCTTTAACTGTAGGTCATGCTTCTGAAAAGACACAAATAGTCACCAAACCAAAGTATTCTTTTTTGGCACACTTAACAGTCACTTTTTATTTTTAGTTCAATAATACTTGAAATGGGGCATCTGGACCAAATATTCTTTTAAAATACTTGTGATTTCCTAATTCAGAACTCAGAGTGATATTTTAGTTGCACTCAAAGACAAGGAATGATTTCAGTATTATTACAATGACAGCAGTATGTTAGTATAGTCATATTTGTATTGCTTCTCTCTTCAAAGCAACATTAAGATAGCCTATGTTTCACCATCTGCTTAGAAAGCACAAGCTAAAAATATATTGAACAGTTTGTCTCTCCTCTGATCATCTTCTAAATTGCTTCTGTACCCACACCTACACCCATGCTTCTTATCTGTGCAGTTATCACACCTTGATCAAATGTCACAGTAGTGTAAAACACATCTTGTGGTGAACATCAGAAACATTGTTGGGTTTTTTGGCTTATACTCAATCTACTCTTGAATCTGCTTATTTCTGAATGGGAGTAGCCCTATTCATTCCAAAGTTGGACCTCAGTGTGTAAATTCTTGAAGACCCATAGTAATTAAAAACGGTAAGAAATACTGATAACAAAATTGTAAATAAACATATATACTCTGCATTGTTCCTATTGCCATCATCTCAAAGTAATTACACTGTGGTCAGAATGCCTGTCTCTTCAACTGAGAAGATAAACCATTTGTTCAGACAAAGGAAAAAAACCTCAGCCTTCCCCTTCTTACACTGAATAGAACCAAAAAATATGAAAATACATTAAAATAGTAACTCTTACTACCAAGATAGATATTCAGTTATGTATCAGGCTGGAAAAACATTCTATTTGAACCACAGCAGGAA
>NW_009598718.1:33137-42685 GCF_000690535.1 Cariama cristata
TTTTAACTGTAGCAATACTGCAAGACTGTGGAAAGTGCAATAGAAAAATATAATGCATAAAACGGCAGCAATTCTTCCTCCTCCGACAAATGTGGGGCATTGCACAGAATTAAATGACAGGTATTGGTTTGAATAAACAACAATTTCTTCATATTCTAGTGATTATCACAACCTTTTTCAAACTAATTCAGCATTACTGTTAACCTGTGGAAATAATTTGAGCTTTTAAGAGTCAGTATGTTCATGAGTTCCAGCTGAATGAGACTAAGAGAGAGAGTTACTACTACAATATGGCATTTTGTGGAAAAGAAAAATAAAGTGATTATACAAGTCATCATGGCAAATCTTAATCTTACAGAGAAGATTTCAAACTTTTTCCTAAAACTAAAAATAACTAGTATGGTCTGCTGATAATTTTATTAAAATCTGTAGTGCAATTACACTAGCCGAAGAACATTGCAATTACCAGCATTAGTTACATGCAAACTACAGTGTTGGATAAAATATTTCTTTCTAACCGTATCATCCACTGCAAATATCCCAAAATCCCAAGCCAAACATTCTAAAATCACAATCTATATATTATTTTTGAAAAGGAAGTTTATCCCTTTTTAACATTTGTGGTGTCATGTGTTAGATAATATTTTCAAACTTCTACTTTGCAAACCTAACAGCTTGAAATTTATTTCTTTTTGACAAAGACCTCCTCCCTAAGGCAAAGACTCAGGCATATGAACTTTGCCTTCAAAATGCAGTAGCCTAAGACTTACAATAATGAATACATGTCCAGAGCTTAGAGTGACAGTTTAAATTCCATTGGAAATGTACACAAAAATAGTATTTTTTTGACGGAGATTTCTGCCCCAAAATATGTGATTTCAAGACTACATCTTCTGAGTTACTCACTCTACGGATATTCACTTCCAAATTTCGGTGAAATCCTGATAACTATGCCAAAGAAATAAGTCTGACTGATATTCTGGCTTCTCTCATGGGATTATTCCACTAACATTGTTATTCACCAGACTCATAGAAAACACAGTTGAACTTGGGGTGCAATCATCCTGACATCTGTAGCACCGCCAAGTAAAAGACAACGGGACAGTCACAGAGTTTGAAATTTATTAGAAACACTAAACACTACTGACTTGGGATGTTGGTGAGACCATGCTGTGGCTATGCACAGTGAGCAGAAGGGATTTCTTTTTAATCTTTTCCAACTTGAGTTCTGGACACAAAATGGGACTGGGTATGCGTATGTGCATATCTGAATAAAGTATCAATATAACCTACACTGATAAAGATAAAGGACACCATTTTGATCGTGTTTGTCCATTTAGATTCAGTCACACTAATGAAATGACACAAGTTTCTATCAGTTTAAGGCCAGGCTCAAGCTGCTTCTCCTGTATGGAAAAATGTGGCCCATTTAAAATGAAGCACTCTTGCTCTAGGTGCTGCTTCAAACACATTTCAGTGTGCCTGTTCAAAGAACTGAAATATCTTTCCTGAACTCTTTTACAAGGGGATTTATGTCATCAATAAATGACAAATAATCCCCTCTGATGCCAGCAAAACACCAGTTTGGCTATTAGACTAACAAAAGTAACATTATGTTACGTGCCTAATGAGCTGGAAATACATCCACTTTGCACTCCACTTGCAATGCAAACATTAAACAGCCATCCAGACCCATATTTTTAGAGGGACATTTATCAAAATAAACCTTAAGCAGAGATAAAACATGATTTATCTCAGCCTTATTAGATACTGTCTTTTTTCATATTTGTATTGTTCTTTAGCTCCTAGACAAAATAATATAAGCTCTAAGATAATGGGCAAATGAGTAAGTGGTAAGTGGATTTAACAATAATAGGAAGTACATGGAGAAAGGGAAAACACTGTATAACTCAGACATTACTTAATGAAACTAGAAGGCATGTAATCCACTTGAACCAAAGCTTGCAACTCACATGGGCTTTAACAACGGAAAAAGGAAGAGAAAATGTGAAACACTGTTCTAGGGCAGTTATGACACCTCTGTTGAAGCAAAAAAGAGTCAGCACATCAGGGAATAAACAGAACTGATTTAGTGACTTGTTACATCACCCTGAATACGTTGATTAAAAACCCTGAAGTTATCAGAAGAAGTTTTCCAGGTAGGGTGCTCATCAGCTACTGCTCAAGCCGAGGATTAGTAGCACAGTGTGCTGAAATACTCTTTTCCATCTCATCAAATATTCACCTTCTTGAAGTCCACTTACCCCCACCATCTGTGCTTATGTAAGCAGACAATGCTTGCTTAGCCATTCCATTGTGAGGGTTTCCACTGACTATTTCTGTTTCCTAGTTTAGATAAACAGATTAGTCATCTCCACTGTCACACATTCAACAGCACTAATTCCACAAGGATTATGCCAACTTTAAGCTTTCAGAGCCATAACTGTCTGGCATCCTCCAGCCATACACCTCAAAATAGTGCTTTCTGTATTAATACAGTATGAATAAGTTCACTTCAGTGGTATGTCACACAATAACTGACAACAATTTGGCGATTGACTCTGGTATCATAGCTGCATGCATCCAGCAACATCAGGTTGGTTTACTGCTGAAGACACTTTGAGAGTTGTTGCAGGAAACCAATCACTGCTTTAGATCATTTTGGCTTCTTTAGCACAATAAGTTGACATCACTACATTATGCCCATATTCAGAGAGCTTTGCATCTTCTTCAAATCATAATCATTTCATATTCTTGTATGGTTTGGACTTGGGGACTTTGAAACAGAAGTTTCTACTCTAAAAAGTCTGTACCCACTCAAGAAATTTAGCAACACTCCTGTCCCATCACTTACCAAGTCTCAGCCCTGAGAGTACTACTGCAGTGGCAATACTGTACTCAGGTACCTACATCAGGACCTGCTCAAGTGTCCCAGAGTTATAACTGGAACTGTCATGGAGCTAATGAAATGCCAGCAGAACTTATAAATAGGAATCTGTGTCTCATCAACAATAAAGTCCCCAAAACTTGCTTAGTCCCTGACTAACAGTTTAACTTCACCTCGTTGTGAGCAGCAGTAATGCTGAAGCTTGCTTTTGTAATCCAAGTAAGGCCATTGTATATTCATTACACCCTGTTCATATTGCAGAGCTTCCAACACAGTTTTGCAGGGCATTTTATGTCTCAAGCTGATCGTTTCATGTCCTGCCAAATCAGATGAACAACTGAAACTGCCCAGGCAGATAACTGTTTGTGCAAGACACTGAGCTGGAACAGAGACCTTAAGGCTGGGATTCATCTCACTGATTTGAGATGTCTGCAACATAGATTATGACTTCTGAGATAGCTGTCCTCAGCTCCCATATGGAGTGATTCAGCTGACCTATTTCTAGACATCTGCTTTAGGGTAAGATGACTTAAGCTCCAGAAGTGTTATCTGTCCATCCAGAGTATAAAGGAAGCACAAGGTGACTAACCCAAGGGGGGATGTTGACATTATCAGATGTTTTCTCCAGCAAGCATTCTGAACTTAGCTTTTCCACTCACTCACATTTAATAAAATACATTATGACAGGAGATACCACATCATTTCTTTTTTCCTTGTGAACAGGTCACATCTACATTCAGTTACTCCTGCTCTGAGCAGTCATCTCTCCCAGACTAAACCCGATCTCCACAAAAGCAGCTAGTCTCTTTTATTTGTCTACAGTATTCAGAGGGTTTTTGTGTTGAGCAATATCCTCCACCACTACCATAGGTTTGTTGCTTTTGCTCATCTTCATTTTCTTTTCTAAGTAAGTGGTTCACATAGTGACACGTAAGGAAAATGTAAGCACCTTTTTCTTCCTGTCTCCAGTCAGGTAAACTACTTAGCCACACTGACTTTCAGGAAGACTACCTGTGTCCTCAAAAAAACTACCTGTCATATTTACATCTCATGTTTTAACCAGTGGTTCCTCCATTGCCAGAATAACAGCCCAGCATGACCAATCTCCAATATCCTGTTGTTTAGATATGTATCCAGCTATAACATACAGGAGGAGTCTAGTTAATGTGCTGTTACTGACCTCATTAAAATTTACTTGTGATGTTAAAGATGTAAGATTTTTAGACTGAAGACAAATATCCACAACAGCCTGACATCTATGCTAATGCAATTCTAGCTTTTCTGGCTTTCATTCCCTTCTCTGGAACTCATCAGTGAGTACTAACTATATGTTATTCAGCCCAATTATGGATACTATGAAAGGCCCATGTACAGAGACTAGGAATGTACAGGCCTGGATGGGACATGCTGGGACATCAAGTTCAGTTTATTGTAACTGAAGGCAATCATGACATACAATCTTCCTACTATACTGAAGCATAGATTCTTTCTAGACTGAAAAGAAAACAAAGCTAAAGCTAAAAGCCTGAAGAATTCCTCAATTTCAGAAAAAATCTCCATCTGCACTGAACACATAAGCCTAAAGACAACTAACAGACCTTCGTCTCCATAAGGCTATTGTTCATATTAATTATTTCAGCATCTATACTACCCAGCTGTCATTCTCTATCCTGATCTTGACATGATTTAGTCTATTCTTAGAGATACTGATGTAGGCAGACACACAAAAGACAATGCCCAATCCCAACACAAAATGACTGGATCAAACATTTAGGTTGCCAACGAAGAATTTACTACCGGGCATGATTTTTAATGATGCCAGTTAATCACGTGGGGGGAAGTATGTTTCAGCTTCAATGACCTTTACACTGTCTGGTTTTCATTATTTTAGAGAAGCACTTAACATCAGGTGAAGGCCAACAGCTCATAACTCTGGAAAGAAATAAAAGTTATATTTCCTTTATGCAAATGTAGCAATATGGGTTTTTTCAAATCCTGTTTCATATCTGGTTTATTTTACCACTATTTTCCAGGAGTTTATAAGCAAAAGACTCTTTTTTTTTAAACTAATATGCATGATGAAAAATGGTAGATAAGGAAAAGAGGACAGATATATCAGTTAGGCTATTGAACTTTACATGCATTTTAAGAGAACTAAATGCATATGAAAATTATTTGTACTGATAAAGACGAAAATGCAAAGCATTTCAGTTATAGGTGAGAGAGATCGCATGTTGAGGACATGATCCTTTCAACTGCTACTCATGCAAAAATTACTCTAAATCATACTCTAGACTCTATATTTTTCATGGAAGTGAGAAGCAGCAAAACACAAGATAGCTGTTCGCTTTTGAAGTTGAAATCATCATCCAGATCTCAACACGATGAAACCTAAAAATTGGAGATTTGTGTAAGAAATAACAAGAATGCAAGTATAGCACTTTAGGAATTGTATTTCAGAGCTCTATTGTGCTGTCTGAGTAGAAGTCTGGGAATAACTATGTTTCTCACAATGCCACATAGCTCTCTGATCCATTTCTGTCAGATGTCTTTCCTTTTTTACATTTATTAACTAAGAACATGAAAGTGCAGTTCTTTGGGTTTGAGATGATAATACTCTCCTGAAATGTACCTGGAGAATATACCAGAAAAAGCATGCCTAAATATTGTCTTGTGAACACATTCATGTCCTAGACTTCCAATCCTAAGAGTCCTGAAGCCATCTTCAGTATTTTAGGTACCTGTTAACAAGAACATATGTACTGTACCATGCTTGGAAGAAGGAGAAAAGTCACCACAACACAAGAATTACAATGTAAGAAGGAAGCTTTATAATTGGTTCTAACTTGTGGTTTAGATTTTAGATAATGTTATTTTCAGTTTACAAATCAACAGCTAATTTTGTAGAGAAAGAGATGCCAGAACATGCCAGAATACTAATCCCTCTGACTGAAAACAGATATGCTGTTCTGGGCCCCTCCTGGTACAAAATTGATCTTGGTAATACCAATCACAAGTCATCAATTAGACTGGCTTTGATCCACATCTTTGCCTAGGTAATAGGCCCCAAGAACCTGAGATCTTCTAGAATGCATAAGTGAGGATGGACTATTTTTTATTCAGTCTAATTATTTAATTTGAAGGTTTAATTCCAGTCCAATATTGAGGAATAATTGTTGTTTTATAGATTTGATATGATGTAAATGCAATCTCAGTTTCATTTAATATCAAACAGTATTATTATTTTTTTCATTTCATTTTAGCTGCTGTCAATTTCCTTAATTCACAATGCTAATCCAGAACATCAGAGGACCTAACAGAGTACCACCTCCTATACCTATGTGCCCAGCCAGCCCTACATAATTTACCCTTGGATAATTTCTGGGAGTAGGGAAAAAACGTCCAATAAAGATGACCATTAAAAGGAGAAGACAAGAAATAACATGAAAGAAGGAAGAAAACAAAGAGGAGACAACTGAAATCAAGAGAAAAGATCTGATAGTTGTGCAACAAAAATCATGGGTCTGAGGAAGAAAAGAGGGATTGGTTAGTCATTAGCAGCACTGTCTGAAGTAAAGCGAACTTTGTAGATACCAATATTTCAGGCACAACCCAGCTTCTCCACTGTGCCACTCCTCATTCCTAGCGCAATCTCATCAAATATCATTCCAGATAAAGAGCAGCTTCAGAGCCAAGCATGAGAACATGATGAAAACTCAAACAAAGGCAAATACAGACTTATCTGCTTTGCTAGTATGACACACTTGAGCGATATCTCATTGAACTCACAGGCTTCATATATCTTATTTTCAATTGATAAACCAATATATATATATAAAAAAAAGATGACTTAAGGTTTTTTTGACTTGGTAAATTTTCCTAAATGTGTTCAAATTTGGGATCCCTTTCTCATGGTTTTACATACTCATGATTCTTCACAATCAGGGTAGTAATGTCCCAACCTGTTCTCAAACTCACAGCTACTGTGGGAAGCTACTAGAAGTCACATTTCACATTTACCTAGAACCATCAGATCTGATGGTGTGCTTCCAAACTGAAACAGATGCATTGTCGCTCTCATTGTGATACATCAAAAGCATAAAAACAACTGTATTGGGTTGAATCCGACAGCACTCAGAAGTGGATGTCTAGAGAAGACAGTAACGGAGCAAACACATAGTGATCCTTCCTGTGAATAGTTTCCCAGGCAACAAATTTGAAAATTTCCCATGCATTTATAAATACTACTTTTAGTGCCCCTGACAGCATGGCAGTTTCTTATTTGAACACTCTATTAAGAGCACTGGCAGTTGGAAAATTGGGTATCAGCTTCAGATTAACCAAATTTGTTTATTCACAACTTTCAGCTTGTTATCTTTAGAGCACACATGAACTTACCGTTTTACTAAGCATTTCCCTATCAATTAAGGGACTGATTTATTTACATACTTGAACAACTTTGATGATCATATGAGGAAGAGCACTTAATGGAAGACAGGTAATGCTATTTATTATGTATTATTATGCCTTACATATGCAGTCAAGTAAAGATAATACTGTCATTCTTGTCCTGTACATTCTTATTGCAATGGTATTCAGCAGTAAATGCAATCTTACTGCTGCATATAAATTGGAGTAGATACCACATGCTCACATTTACTCTACTGACAGTGGTCCTATTGAATACAACAGAACTAATATCAAGTAAAAATACTCAGTCTCATCAGATTCTGGCAGGTCGGTCACCTAACACCAATAAGAAAACAACTTCTTTTCTCAGTGGGAAAAACAATGGGACTTCCACACTCCATTCTTTTCACATTAATATTAGTTTCTGTTGAACTCCCTGAACTCCTTTTCCAAACTGTCACTAGTAACACACCTGTCCTGTTTACACAGTGACAATTGTGTCTATCTAGTTGACCTGTCCTTTTTCCCATCATCTATGAGTCTGATTCCTCCAGTACCTCTCTTGATGATGCACTGACTTTCAGTGGTGCGTTTCTTGGTGTGTAACAGAATAGGATCCCTATGCAAGAATGGAAATCCACACCTCCTACAAATCTGTACTTAAGACCAGCTGAAGTACTAAGTAAAGAACAGTTACCTCTTAGGAGGCTATTCTCAAAGTACGTCTTTGAGGGATTCAGAAAACAGGAGGTAGCCATAATTGGACAATAAAGAAAAATGAATGACAATGTATTCTGCTTCTGCACATGTGATCCAAAATATTCCAAAAGGGTAGGTGCTGGAGCAGGGAAGGGAAGAAAACTATACTCACTTCATCTGTCCTAACAATTCGTTCACTGGGGAAGCTAGCACTCACCATGATTAAAATATTTGCCCCAAATGCCTCAGTAAACATCTTGCAGTCAAAAGCTGATCTCAGTTTCTTCAGCCTGAAGCCAGTAGTCTATCCAATAGGCCACACTACACCTGCTTAGTCCAGCGGGGCAGTTTTGGATCTAACCCAAAACACATGGAATAAACAGGAGTCTTTTTCTTGGCATCAGTGGCCAGCAGATGCTCAGCACTGTGGTCACAGAGTTACACCGATCTCAGTGGCGAAAGAAAGGTGTTACACAATGAAATAAATGCAAATATTGGCTTCATTGGAGGCAAGTTTGAGCAGTTCAATCAACTAGTCATTATGAAAGATCTCTTTCATATCTTTAAAGTACATAGATACCCTCATTTAAACAAGCACAATGAAAAGAAGAGGCTCCACTGATCCAGTCTCTGGGCACAGGTTACTGGACAAATCAAACTTGTCTCAGACTGAAGGATAAAGGCTCTTCTGCAGTCACCAAGCCTAAGTCAGATCAAAACAGTGTTTGACAACAATCTCCACACAAAAATGCTATGAATATTTCTGTGGGTTGCAAGTGAGCCGTTCTTCAAAAACAAGCATTGCTGCTGTTATCTGACTATTTTTAGCAGTTCCTGTTTTCTTCTTTAGTCAACTACAAACCGTTTTACCCTCTAATCTGTGTTTGACGCACTGCCTCTGGCTGTGCAGCAGGACTGACAACTTGCCGTTAATGGGCATGTTATTTAGGAAATTAGTGGATGTTTTTAAGATGAAAGAAAAAATATACCTCATTCTTGTAATGTTTTCATAGACAAATGCATCTTTGAGGCTTGAAACTGAGCTAATTTTCTTTTAATAAATGGAGGAGGGATGTTGTATATATATATCTGGTAGACACAAAGAAGCTGGAACCAGAAAGTGCTGGAGGGTTTGCAAGGAAGGAGGCTACATCACCAGTAAGTGCACACAGCCAGCTCTTCCTCCCATGTCTACATGTTCCCACCCTGTGTGGGGAGAAGCTGCAGGAGGACTACGGGATAGAGAACACTTGTTAATGCAGGTTTGGGCTCTGATGTCACTGCAGAACTATCAGCCGTATGATTTCTTTGGCTGTTCTTTGCAGCGCTATAAATGTTAGCATGAATATCATAGCAAAGGCAAAATTGCCCAGTTCAGATCAAAGCTGAAATCATATAAAACTGGAATAATCCTGTGCCAGATGATCTCCGTCTACTGTAAGCAGATGGTGGTGTATTTAGTCCATTACTTGTGATGAATTTACTCTGCATTTAAAATGATGAAAAGGAAATCATGATCTACCCATAACGTGTTACAGAAAAAGAGCCTCTT
>NW_009598718.1:42697-83782 GCF_000690535.1 Cariama cristata
ATTTTTCCATTTTTTTTCCATATTTCTGTTTGTGTTCATCAGCTGAAACAGGCAAAGCTAATGAAAAAAACCATAATATAACTAAAAATTTATGAATGTTTAATGACATTATTTTAAATATACTAAAAATAGTATTTTTTCCTTTACTTCCTAATTTGTGCGCGCACTCCTTACTGAGATTATTACTTTGTGCATAACGGCATAATAGCTGCAGAGAAAAACACTTTCATGGCAAAACTCCTTTTCCTTGTAACAATGTATTCTTATATAATATAGAAAAATGGTGCTGATATACTACTATTACACATATGTCACGACTTGAGATAGTACTAGGTCTGCAGTTTAAACAACAAATGGAGTCACATGTGTCCTGATGTGGTGAAATCCTTTACAGGCAATGCTGTTTCCCTTATGGGCACAGAACTGGCTGTGTTTTATGCCACCTAGTCAGAGGGGCTTCCTATCTGTGGAGTAAATCATTTAGACTGATGCTAATTTCAATTTATGACAGCTGAGAATATGATCATTTGGTTCTATAGCAAGCAGTAATTTTAATTATATTAATTCTTAAAAGTTGAAGGACAGCGTGATACCAACAGCACAACAGAGAATACTGCCGCCAAAGACACTGACTTCTTGTTTTCTAACTTACAATGACGTTAGTATGGAATATACACACTATGTAAATACAGTAGCTGGGGTGTTTTAATTTTCTTGGGTTTAGTAATGAGTTAAAATAACACAATAGGAGTTTTTCTTGGAGTAATAGGAAAACTTCTTGCACTATGAAATGATTTTCCTGGAAGATGCACTGCATTCACAGTAATGTGGCTATGGTAGTATCGGTGCAGTGTTTGTTTCTACGTGTATGTAACTAACAGTGGCCTTGCAGGTTGTCTGAGTATGCTGAGGTACTAGTAACAAATGGTTTTCTGATTCATGATGTCAAGTCCATGAAGAAATATAAGTTTAAAAGATTTTAAATGGCATTTTTGGTGGTGGAACAAAACTATAATGGAGCCTTGTTTAAGTTCCAAACTTGGGACATATAAGTCTAAACAAAGGTATCTGACCTGAATTAAAGCCTTTCATTAGGAGACTAAGCTCTTTTTTTCCCATGAAGAAGATTGCTTTGGTGTGTACAGTGAAGGTACTACCTCATTTTTTACTGTATAAAAAGCTACATAATTCTGGAGGATAATTCAGTGCTTCTATAGGGAACAGTCAAGAGATACCCACTAGGAAATACTAGATATGATATGCATCACTGACTCAGGACTGTGCCAGAGCACCTGCATGCACTTGAGATTCAGTATGCTGAGTTCCCAGCAGGACGAGAACAACTCCTCTGCAGAGTAACCTTGAGGTTAGACATCTTGGTTAGACAGAGGCAGATATAGGTTTAGATCTTTCCCGGTCAAATAGGTTTGGATCCTGTGCTTCCATGTCAACACCGTTTTTGTAAGTCCAGCCTATAGCTTCATTATACATATGTCAAAAAACAACAAAAAGACTATAAAGAGAATATAGAGGAAAATAGCTCAGAAGCAGGCCCTACTAGGGGGGAAAAAAAAAAAAAAAAGAAAGAAAAAAAAAGGTGTAAGACCACGATAAAGTGAGTTTATGGCATCCTGTGTTTTAAACATTAAAAAAAAAATCTATGAAATATGTAATAAGCACTTTATTGTTCAATTAACATTCTTGGTATAGAGCTGAAGAATGTGTTGAAACCTGTAGGTAATCTAGCTATAAGACAAGCTCTAAAAACCACTGACAGAATAACAATAAAAACACAAAGATATCTTAACTAGGTGTTCTGTTTGAAATAGTACATTGCCTGGGGATATTTCATTAATGTAATTATGTCTGGCTGTAACCAAAAAAAGCCAGACTAAAAGGAGGTGAAAACATTACCCTGCCAACTTGAAGAAGAGTGTGTGCACCCTGAAAATATGGAACATCTGATATTTGTGTTTGTACACAATATAATGAGCTCTGGAGCCAGATGGTCTGATTTTGTTCATCATGCTGGGCTTCTGGAAGGTATGCATACAGATTTAATAAAAGCCAGGAAAAAAAAATTTACTTCAGCAATGTATTTTCTACTAAGTAAAAGCTAAAACTAGGAGATAAAGAAATCTTAAATGGAGAATTTGTTTGTGTAAAGAATTTCTGCCTTTTGGAACTAAACTAAATGAAATCTCTCTTAACAAGCAGATTATCATTAGTTATAAGCATATGAAGAGACAAAAGTAATCAATTAAGGATATGGCTTTAAAGATGAGAAGATGAGAGAGGAGAAGTTTCAGTTCTAAAAAGTGCCTCATTTTCCTCCTCCAGTCAGTCTAGTCCAGTCTTTTTCATCTGTTGATACACTACAACTCCATCTCTGTCCTTTGAGTAACAGTATATTTTGTCATGTAACAGCAACTATCAAAACTAAATTGTCAAAGAAAAAAAATTGTCAAAGAATAGCAACCCAAATGCCAGGGAGAAAGAAGAAAAATACTGTTGTTGAAAAATTAGACACTAGACATTTAATGCATTTACAGCTTAAGTGCATACAATTCCTAGACAAACAGCATTTCCAAAACCCTCTAAGACGAAGTTTATTGTAATGTTCTATTCATATCTGTAAAAAAAAATTTGTGATCCAAAGTGTAAGTTATTAAAATACCAAATTTTGACTTGTCCTTTGGATTGTTATATATTCTTGAGAAGCCAGAAAAAGGGATTTTGTTCTCAGATTAAGAAACAATTCTTAACCTGCTAGGACAAAAATGTACTGTATTTTCCATGCCCTTTAGTCTTTTGTGCCCTGAACTACCAATTAAATCCATTTCTGGAGTGTCGTTTCCCACGGGGATGGGCCCACTTTGATCATAAAGAAATTACAAAGCTATGGAAATTCACACGATTTGATATTCAGGTTATTTGGTTTCAAATACTTCCCTTTTTATTTTATTACAGGTTTCTTTATCATGACAATGTGAAACAGGTTTGCCAACATGGGAGGTCTTTTTCAAGGGACTTTATTTTCTTGGGATTTTAGCAGCTGTTGGAACAGAATATACAACATTGTCGTAACACACTGTGGTCATGTCAATATTTCGAGGAAGTATATGTGGGTACAGTGTCTCTACCGGATGAGTTCCAAGATCCTTTTTAGTCTTAATAAACTGAAGAAGTGTAGGATTAAAGCTGACCATCTCAGACAGCCTGTACACAAGACCATAATCTTGCCTTTGTAAAATTTCCCTTCCTTGTATGAAGCATATTGAAGGTACCCACCAGAAGCCAGTGTTTTGTGCATTTCTGTGTGAAAGTTGATTCCAGAAGAGGTGTGAGACTTGGTGCTGCACTGTAGTTCACTTGCACAAGTGGTCTGATTTTGTGGTTTGTTTAGGCAGGGTTCTGCACTCCGAACTTACTATCCACTCTTTTGTCTTACTGCAGGTCTTATCCCAGCAGTGCATGTCTCATTGACATCTGGAACAAGCAGAAGCACATTTCTAATGCTTCCATTGGATCTGCAGAAGGGGAAGACTCTTTGTGAAGCTATTCATCAGTGACACCATCTTTCAGTGAGACTTTCAGAGAAGTATGAACTTGAGTTTTTACCTTAAAAGGTAAATAGCAATTGATTTTTTAAAAGTAAAAGGGAAAGATAACTTTCCAGAGATACTGTGATATGCTGTGCTAGAACTTCCAGAGATCATGGTCTGTGATAATATGACAGTAGTCTAAACTGAATGATGTTTCACAATTATTATTAATACTGTCCATATTTGGGCTACAGGCATAAAATTTCACTTTTGTCTCTACTAAAGTTGACTTTTTATTCTTCCCATTTTCTAAACTAGTAAAAAAAAGACCAAGTTAATTTCATACCTGTGCTGAGCAACTCCACTGTAGAGATGTTACGGTTCAGGAATTCCAGCTCATTTTAGAGTCAGCAGGCAAGTTCCACTTCCTTCGGTACCTAAACAACTAATTTTAAGGCCAGTATAATTACCTCTTTCACTACTGGCCAGGTGAGAAGAGTGGGAAAGGTTGTTAATTCCAAATGGGTTAAGATGTCATGAAATCGAGTTTATTGTGGAAATTTACACACTGAATAGATATGGAGTAATTGTTGTAAGCCTACAGTTTTCAAGGATTTTTGTATGTGCAATTTATAGACAATATTTCAGGCTTGGTCAAAATTGGTTGCCCATTTGATTCATAGTTGTCCATGGCCCTGAAATTCAGCTTTAGTGTTGCCTTTACTCATGTGGATGATAAGAAAAGGAGCTTACCTCAGAGCTCTTTTAGGACTTTTTTGTCTTGTTTTCTCATAAACAGCATTCACCAAATGATGCTTCACTTTCAGTTCTACTATTCCTTTGGCTATTTAAAGATTTATTATCAAATAAAAGTATTTCCAAATTGAAGAGACAGAAATCATACTCATGGAGAATTGAACACTTGCCTTCAGAGTAGAGTTTGCATAACCCAGAAGAGAAGTAGACGAAGCTTGGGGCTTCATACACAGGTGCAGGAGGAAAATATATTAACATCTGCTGATAAATTAATAAATGCAGATTTTATTTGCTTGCACTAAAACCAAAAAGAACGAAGTCATGGAGTTCAAGACCATCATAAAGCAGTTAAAATTGCACTGCCATTTTCTGATGTTAGCAATATTATCAGTGTTCTTTTTATGCATGTACTGAGGGTTCACACAATATATATGCAAATTAGACTTTAATCCAATTTGTCACAGTAAAAGAATAGTAAATTTTCATCTAAAATAGAAAAAAAAATTACAGTAAAAATACAAAAATATTGAATGAGTCTGAACTTTCTGGTCAACTGATTAAGTCAGCACTTGCCAGCTGTGAAAGATACAAAAAGGTTAATCCGCATCACTGGAGACTGTTCATAGTTAATGGCAGACTGCTTATGGTTAACGCGATATAAAACTTCCGTTCATATTATTGCCAACAAGTGAGTGGTCAGGTCTGATTGCAAGGCCTCAAGAAGACACAGAAAATCTTCTAAAGCCGTGGAAATTTTGAGTAAATGTTAAGGTAGCAAGAACTAGGTTTAATAAGAAAATTTGGCTTACTCTGAGAGCAGTGTCAGACCCTTAACACTATTGCTGGTGTAAGAAAATAGTATTTATGGCTACATACAGACACATCTTTTAGTGTGCACAATCCTTTTTAATATGATGGTGTCTCTGACCTAGGTTAAGATGTCAATACACTAGAAAGAGTTCACAATGATGGGTGGAAGCTAAATGGAAACAGAGAAAAGAGAAATCAAGGCTGCACAGATAGCTGGCAATTTTTCATGTTTCCTAGGTCAGTCAGGAGGGTACAAACACAACAATATATAGTTGATATAGAAACTCTCTAGCTTATGTCTAAATAAATTAATCAGTTTTGCCTTTTTGGTGAAGACTAGGAGCCTTATTCTGACTCCTGATCTGGAGTAAAGAGAATCCAGGTATCAGGAAAATTCCCAGTAAGTGATATTTTGAAGGATTTTTGTGCAGGTGATTAGATAATGTCAGCTGCTTTTTTAAAGGATGAATTTCCAGCTTGCATGAGTTTAGGAATCAAACATATGATTCAAGAGTACATTCAAGTTAAAAAAAAAAAAAAAAAAGGCCAAAGGTAACCAATCAAACTTAGCTACACGAATGACTATTTTTAAGCATTGCAGAAAACTCCTGAGATTGATCTTGGGACCTGGAGGGCTTTAACAGTAAAACATTCGGGGTAAGCCATAATTAGGCACCAGCTACAAGCTAGGAGATGAAATGAAAACAGCGAAGCAGACCTTAATGCTGGCTGTACCTTTGGCAACTGAAATACCTACTTGGAAGCCAGTCTCAGCTGTGGATCTGAATTAGATTTTACTGCCCCATTTGGAAACACTTCCATGAAAAAGTAAGGAGAAGGCTCCATTCCCCTTACCATCCTTCAGGCTGATCTCAACTCACCAGAGCTGTAAAATCAGGGAACAGGCAGGGATTTGTTAACTAGAAACTAGATGTTGAGCACTACCAAGAGAAAAGAAGATGGCCTGTAGATCAATGATTTGTTTTGTTGTTTACAGACTGTGAAGCTGCTGGAAGGGAAAGTGCAGGAGGTAGACTCTTCTTGTTTGTTTTTGTTTTGGCTGAAGCTGAATAAAAATTCTCTATGAATAAATCTGAAATTCTGGAAAGACAATGTTCTCTGTTGAGAATGTGGCTCCCGCTGGGTTTATGTCTGGCTGAGTGGCCCTGACTCAGACAGACGGACTTTTAAGACCTCACTATCTACATGAAAAAGTCCTGGTACCTGCTAAGGCAAGAAAATCCAAACATCTACCATTGGCAGCTTACCAAGAGCCAGAGGGCTACATCTAATAGCAAGACAAAAAGGATAATCCAGCTCTCCTTTTCCATTCAGAGAGTTTCTCTTCTGAAAGAGCAGCACTGTAATGCTGGGAAAAGGATGGTGAGTCACCAAGGAGAAACTCACTGCATTGTACATCTCTTCAGGAGGCCCCTCTTAGAAATGGGCTGTATAAGGCAGCACAACTATGCAGCTGACAAGACTTGCACTAAAGAAGGAAACAGAACATCAGGAGAGTTAAGCTGCTATCCTGCTAGGAAATTTGGCCAGTGAAAGGATCTCGATCAGAAAAATTGTTCACTTTAGCTTTCAATTGCTAAGGAATACTCCTAAATCTGATCAACCAGATCAAACAAATGACTGTATTGTTCTTAGCTGAGAAATTCTTCCAGGAAAATCACTGCTTTGATTTATCCCCAAAATTTTCAAGTTTCATAATGTGATAAGGCACTTATCAGAACACTTCTGTTAACTTAATCTAGTACCTAAATCTCACTATTTATCCTTATTTTCCATTATTCTTACACTTCAATTGAAATTTGGTCAATAAAATTCTGTTGTTTGAGTCTATGTCTTACTCTGATAGCTCCAATCTTAAACTGGAAACCATCAGCACAGGATAAAGAAATAATAAGACATGTAGATACATTATCTAGACATGCATTACCATACACCAGAAGGCCCGAACACCTGGAGAGGATACAACATAGCTTTTATCAACTAAAAAGATAAAGACATGTAAATAGTAAAGCAGAAACTTTAAAATGAAGTTTATTTCAAGGACAAGAAATTCCTGAAAACATTTAACTAAGAATTTCCAATGCTTTCTTTACTGTTTTCCTTTGAGTACAAATGAAGAGACAGGACAGCTAATGTTCAGGTCATGGCATGCACGAGAAGTGCCACGGCACCAACACTGGGAGAGACACACAATCAGTTACTGCGTGGTCATGTTTGTTCAAAACTATTTCTGTGTAGGGTGTGTCTACTCTATAACAGCAAATAGAGTACAATATATGACATGAACTCATACAAATATTGGTGACCCTCACACCCAAATCTCAATCCCAGTTTTCTGTCTTCAAATTAAAGAGTTAAACCACAAAATCTAGACTGAAACCTGATCATTTGGATTTCAGTCTAAATTTAACATATTATTAAGATTGAGGAGAAACTCAGAAGTCAGAAATCAAGTGCCTAGCACTGAGGAAAAACAATAAAGCTCAGTGAAAAAGTGGAGACATACAGGTTCCAAAATGGAATATAAAAATTTTAGAATACGACTTGATTAGGAGGCTTGACTACAGCCAGAACAGAAAAAATGCTGGCTACTCATGGCAAAGTAAATCAGGAAAGTAAAAGCAGAAATTAGAACTAAAAGAGCAATGTATAGCAAAAAATGGCAATTCAGGAGGCTTGAAAATGCAGGAGTAACATTAAAAAGTCAGGTGTAAATCCCCAACATGGAGGCATAAGGAGCAGGTAAAGTGTTCAGGAATAAAATGTTGTAGCGATGGTATCTGTACACTGAGCAGGAATTATGCAGAAAAGGCAGAACAGTTTAAATTTGTTCTGTGTATTTTGCGTGTCTAAGAGTTTAAAAAAAAGAAGAGTGCAGGAAAGGAGGTGAAGTCCTGTTCAACTCGTGGATTATTAAGAAGGATACAGTACTCAGCTTCATGTTTGGAGATAAAATTCTTAAAATTAAGACAGCTTGCACTCCAGAATCCTAAAAGAATTAGCCAAGAACATCACACTAATATTAGTTTTAAATATATCTTACAAAACCAGGGACAGGTTGACAGCTAATGTGCAATTATTCACAATAGCAGGGAAATGACCTAAATACTTATCACCCGATTAATCCAGGTGAAGTAGGAGATGAGCTAATATAGAATGCAAGAGATAAAAGATGAAAGGATGGGAATATAATTATTGCTTGTTAACATCGTGTTGCAGAAAATAGATCTTGTCAAACGAAACTGCTTTTGCCAATGAGACTGCAAGTTTGGTTGAGGTGTAACACAGAGGCAACATACCTGGAGTTATGATAAACTGTTTGACTTGGTACTGCACAACATTCTGGTTAAAAATAATACTACGCAATATCCTTAAAATGCCAAATAAGCAGTTTAATAAAGCTGACTGATAGACATCAAAGTGGATGTCACTGAGAAATAAACATGGAATGGGGATGTTTTTCATTGACTACAAGGACTGTAGTTCTCCAATGATAATCAGACTGTTTATTAATAATACAAATGTTTCTGCCAATAAAACATGTACTCATAAAGATAAGTGCACTGGTAAAAAAGTTGAGCTACCACCCAGTAATCTTTTACTCTACTTGCCAAAGTGCAAACTACTGTGTCACCCTGAGCCCACAAGCGTAAGGAGTCTTGGAAATGAGATTTAAAGGATATCGGTCAGAAGGCTTCATTCCGTGGCTCTGCGACTTTTCTCGGACAGTGGGATGTCACCCTGACAGCTACTTCCCACAGCAACTGGGAGACGTGTCAAGACACATCACTCCATTGATGCAACTTGACTTTTTACAATAGGAGAAGCTATACCCAAATGTCCACTGTCCTTCCTCAGATCAGTCTAAGGAATTTTGTGTATCACTTTCATTAAAATTCTAGACTGTTTTGAAAATCCACAAACAAAGTATCTCAAAGAGTAAGAAGTTATTGCACATTAGCTATCTACCTCCTTTGAGCTACAGTCTGAACTTTAAGATTTGCATCCGTAACTATCCTATAATCAGGACAATCTCAAAGACTGCAGTTAAGCAGTGTCAGACTTTAAGGGCATGGTATTTTTACCCCGACACAACTCGCATTTTTTATACATGCCCTCCTGAGATGGGGGATCGTACCTTTTACAAAGGCATTACAGGAGGAAGAAAGCAAGCCACATGTCTTGTTCCTTAGAGGTCAATAAAAGGAAAGGCAAACATGCCTTTCCAGACTTTGCTATTTGGCACCTTTTCTGATCAGCTGCTTCATGCTGACAAGCCAGACTGCATCCTGTCCCACAGGCCATGTCTCCTCACTGCAAAGAAGGGGTTTGGCCTTTGCTTTATGAACACAAGACTTTGGCGTGTGTCTTGGCTAACTATTTGTGAAATCAACCTTCCTAGCTACCAGCTCTTTGAAAAATGCAATAGCTCAAATGAGCTAATGAGAATGACAGATTTGTTTTATCAAGCATATTTTAGAAAAAGCTGTAATTGCTGTCTGTATCCTATGGTTTGTAGAAAACAGGCTTGTGCGTGGATCTCTTATTACTCACTTGTTTTTTACAAACTAAAATGTAATTTCAATAGGTGAAATCTTATATTTCTTAATTCCTTCAGGTTAATCTTCCTGTCTCAATCTCAATCTGGATTAATTGTATTTTACAATACAAAGTATTTATCCATTTGTTCCACCTTCTGTTCTGCATCATTCAGACTAATGAGTATTATGGCAGGATTGGATAGCTGCATCTGAAAATACTGCCTCAGGAGCCTGCCTGTTTATTTAAATGAAATAAAGGCAGCAAGGGATAAAACTGAAAATGGAGGCAAAGTAAATCACCGCCCTCATGATAGGAAATGCCTGCCAGAACCCTTATTCAATAGCTACTTGGTTTCCTTCATATACAATGCCTTAAAACTCCAACAATATTTAAAAATCCATTTCTGCTAATTCTTATAGCATTAAATAATAGATCTTTTAAATTTATTTTTAAAAAGCAAATACCATAGTACATTTCAATCAGCAAATAGTCCTATCAATTATAACAAAGAAATTTCAAGTATTACAGATTTTATATAATCTGCCTCCTCTCTAAAAATAAACTTGGATATAAAAATTAATTTACCTGCCTTTCAACAAGAAGAGAGATAGCAGTACCAGCAAGTGAGAGAAAAGCCCTTTTCTCTGCTTCACTCATGCTGTCTATCACACTGTAGTCTTAAGACTTGCCAACTGGATACATTCACGAGTTTTGAAATAAAAATTTAGCATTCAAATCATGAGCGAGTGAAAGGAAAGAAAGGCAATTTTTCCTGCTCCTGGTTATGTATCGCTTTTGTTGACTTTTCAGACTTTCCCAGATAATTTCCATATAAGCCATTATTTTGTTTGGGGTATATACCTTACTATCATGGTGCAGAACCAGTTCTAATCATCATAGAGAAGAAATTCACTCAGTAGCCACCTTGTTGCAATCACTTTTCATGGAGGATACTAACATGATCATTCTGCCTTATTCTGCATGGAAGCAACTACTGTTGATAGTGTGAGTCACCTGTGATGTAACTCCCAACATTACATCCTCTTTATGATAATCATACTACCTTATGGTAACATACGTGTTCACTGAAATAAATAGCAAAGTTTTGATCACAACAGTTTGCCGACAGAATCAAGTCATTAATTGCTGGCTGCCACCTTTCTGCACCATGTACGAGATTTTTCTAACCCTCACACAGAAGATAGACAAAGATGCTAGAGAACCGTGAGTAATGGGTATTGGAACATAAGATTCAACTTATTCATTACAACAGGATCTATGTGGTTTTGCAATCACTGGCTGCGTGTGGGCTAGTTGACAGGGAAAATAGTTTTGAATTTTGGACAAGATCTTCTAGGTACAGCAAGGAGCTTCCAGTCAACACAGTCCAGGACAATATCCATACAGAATGTAAGAGACCATTCTCCCGGGAATAAAGAACACTCTATTATGACTTGCACAGATTTACACCATGGAGCAGTAAACCACACTGTTACTGGCAAGAAAAGAGCCTTCAGACTGAAAAAAGTTTTCTCTCCCTTCTACTGTTCTCATTCTCTTTCCTTCACAATTACTTGGTATTAATAGCATAACATTAATGCTTGCAATGATCACGAAGTTACAGAAGAGGAGGAGGAAGGCACTGCTGAAGAGAAACACATTAGTTTGGTGCATGTGAGATGAAGAAGATCAAATGAGGGTAAAAAAGAACTGATTTAAAATGCTTGTAAATAAAATTTTCTGTGTGCATGAATTTCAAGTGATTACTGTAGTCAATGAGACTAAACACAATGTGGAGAAGAAAACAGAATTGATGTTTGCTATTAAAGTTCTTTTTCTGAAAGAAAGTATTAGCTAGTAAACACTCAATGTTACAGTTATAATAAACTATAATGAACTATTCATTAACCTTGTGTGAAATCTTTAGACAATGAACTGAGGTTAGATTAAATGGACTTTGAAACAAAATGCTGTCTGCTAATTGTCAGAGTAATTAAAGTTTCTAATAGCTTCCTAGGGAGGTTATAGATTCCACTTCATTGGAAGTTTCAAACCAAAATTAAGTAACTTCAGTTTCACAGTCATAAGTTATTGTTCATCATTAAATCAAAAAGGGGAAAAAACCCACATTGGTATATCAGTCTCTTAGAATATACACCTGCAGATATGGAAAATAATATTTAGCAGATTGGCATGGAATGGCAAGTCAGAAACATTGTAGAGTAATTACATCTTCCCCAAAAATCTTATAAAAAGATCTTTCAAAGGTTCTATCTTCAGAAAAATAAAATGGAGGCTCATGAAAAGACAGATCAATAGCTACAAAACTGTATTTTTAACATAGGGATGTAAAAATAATTCTAAAAAGTACTTGTTGTCAGGGGTTTTCAGCATAACCACAACTCATACTAATATTGAGGTAACTCTATTAGCATACGAGTCCGCATGCGTGCATCTCAGATCTATTTGTCACAAGCAGGGTTCCCCAGGGATCAATATTGGGCCCCACACTGTTCAACATCTTCATAAATTATCTGGATGATGGGATTGAAAGCACTCTCACCAAGTTTGCTGATAACACCAAACTGGGTGGTGAGATGAACGTGTCAGAAGGGAGAGCCATCTTACATTTTAACAAAGTGCAAAGTCCTGCACCTGGGATGACATAACCAAAGAGCACAGTACAGGCTGGGATCTGTGTGGCTGTGGAGCAGCCTTGCTGAAAGGGACCTGGGGTCCTGGTGGACAACACGCTGAACACGAGTCAGTGCGCTGCTGCAGCAGCAAAGGCAAATTGGATTCTGGGCTGCATCTGCAGGAGCATTACTAGCAGAGACAGAGACGTGATCTTCCCACTTCACTCAGCACTTGTCAGACCACACCTGGAGTACTGTGCCCAGTTCCGGTCCCTGCATTTCAAGAAAGATGCGGGCAGACTGGGGAGGGTCCAAAGAAGGGCTACAAAGATGATGAAAGGGCTAGAGAACCTGCCCTATAACAGAAGACTGAAGGAGTTAGTTCTTTTCTCCCTAGAGAAGGTAAGACTCAGGGGGGATCTCATCATACTATTCCAGTACTTAAAGGGTGGCTACAAAGAGGATGGAGACTGTCTCTTCACAAGCAGCCACATGGAGAAGACAAAGGACAGCAAGATCATTCACTGGAACAAGATCCCCAGGGACATAGTAGAGTTCCCATTGCTGGAAGTTTTCAAAATGTGATTGGACAGGGTGCTAGATAATCTCATCTAGGCTCTCCTTCCCACAAAAGGTTGGATCAGATGATCTTTTGAGGTTCTTTCCAACCTGGGCTATTCTATGATTCTATTTGTCAAGAGGTACTGTACAAGAATAAAGACACAATTTTGTCTTTATTTCTGCATGGAGACTGATGCTAGAGTATGACACTGAGCCATGTGTCCACATTTCAGGAGTTGAATGTCTTCAGCACTTTTCATGCTGAAGACCTGAAAAACTTGTGGAAGAGATCTAGAAAAACCTAATGGAATCGAAAAAGTTCCCTTATAACGGGGACACACACACACACACACCCACCCCCCAAATCTCTTCCATTTGACAAAAATGAATGTCCCAATTACAGCATGCAAACAGCTTCACTAGTATTAGGTTACAGTAATATCAATCAAACCGTGAAAGGTCAAGAAAAAAACAATACATCTGTAGCTGCAAACAAAAAATTGCAACCTGTAAACGTTTCTACTGCTGCAAGTAATTAGTCAGTGGCATAGCTGTACTACCTATTTGGGAGAGTCCTAATCAGGACTGAATATACTTCCAGTTGGCATGCTTTGGTGAACGTGTATTATTAGGAGCAATACAGTGGATGGGTGGAACATATTGACACCTGCTACATAGAACAGATAACCTATTACTGCCTTCTGGCATAATACTACAATAGATCCATCACTCCTCTTAAGACAAGACCAGTTCTCGTTCCCAGCATTCCCTGCATTTGACCATACATCTATTATGTCCACATGATCTGTCAAAAAGCAATTGCTTACTCAAGGAAGTAGTTAACAGATATAACCAGGAAAATTAGGTAAAATGTAATCTACATTCTCAATTCTTAACCTTTCTGAAAACTTTTACAGTGAGAAAACTGATTCGCCTTCTGGCAAACGGAAATAGGTATATTTTACAACACACTTTTCCAGATACAATGCTGCTAGGAATCTGTAACCTACCTGGACTGCTTGTTCTTTTCCTAAGAAAAGCATAGCAAGCAGGGTAAATTCAGCACAGGGTTAGTACTTTATTTGTTGATGTAGCAGTGGGCCCATCTGGGCATGCTAAGTATCTCTTTAAGCAATGGCTGTTCCCTGTTGAATTAAATTCTTGTGTCAACAGGGTGTCTAGTGCTCTAGAAACCTTTTATTAAAGGGCTGAAGATTGTGTGAAAATATATTGCAATATCTAAATTACTGTACTATTTCCTTTTCTTTTATTGTGGTCCTACATCAATGTTTTCTTTAATAGATTGGCTTCTTGAATGAAACGTACTAAAATGTTCTCAAAACATTTCTATTGCTTAGTCTGTTTAGATAGAGAATGATTTAGTTCCCCCAGTTTAGAAACTTTTGCTAAGTTGGTCTCTCTGCTGCTTCATCTGAGAAAAAAAATCAGTGCTGTCACTTGAAAATTTGCAAGGCATTATGTAAAATAAATTTCATTAACAGGCTTTATCCTTTACAGCTTAGGATAGCAATTATGGAGAGTCTTTCCTGCCTGCCATACCATCAGTGTTTCCATTTGATACGGATGTGGTACTTGGAGATTCCTAGCTGTAGAGATGTACTCTTTTAGATAATTAACAAATGCCATAGCCAGAAAAGTCTGAGTCAAGGTCTAAGCATCCTTCAAAAGAAACCTACTTGAAATGAAGTACTTAGGAGGTCAGTGTGGACTTTCCATTTACATGAGACGGCAGATGTCTCTTCTGCCACAGACTTACCTCACCATTCTGTGTGTTTCTCATCAGACTTCCTTGCCTTTTGGTACCCAGACTACACTAACAGCATTGTCACAACTTATTCTGTCTAAAGCTTGAAAATTTATTGCCTTATAATTTTATAAAAGGACTTCCTATCTTGAAGTATCTCTTTAGCCAGTTGAGTTATCCTGACTTTCAGGAGTAGACAGAGACAGAAACTCACACATTGCTTTGATATTTTACAGAACTTTGCAATGAAGTACTCCAGTCTTGCCCTCCAGAAGTTCCATTAGGCAAAGTACAGGTAAAGTGTAAGCCTATTTTGAAATCTAAAGCATTAAGCACGTGGAAGGACAGAATTACACCAAGACCCTGAAACTCACAAATACAAATCTTCTTTCTGTTGTTTTTTTTGGTTTGCTTTCATTTGGGGGTTTTTATTCAACATAACTCAATAATATTGATTGTGCTTACAAATTGACTATATGCTGTTCATTACAGTTCTGCACCATTTCTCTCACAAAGTCTTGTTTGTTAAGGGCAGATGTTGGGGGACATAGTGGGAAACACAGCCAGAATATTATCTCTTGCTGTCCTGTTGCCACTGCCTACCACAGAACAAAGTACCAGAGAACATGCTGAATTTTGCATTTAGGAAACCCTACATAGGTCTTTGAGGAATGGAAGAAAATAGTCAGACACATTCAGGAGCCTGGAGACTTCCCAACTGCATTTATTACAATAGTACAATCTGCTGAAAGCATCAAGTTCTGATGACTGCCGAAGAGATCGCTGCTGAGCTCAGTTAATGAGTTAACACAGAAGAAAGAAAAAAGGAAGCATAGGTGAGATTTGTCAGGATTTCTACAAGGGTCATTTGAGGTCTTATTTCCCTGAAAGTGTAAATACTATTAGCATATGAAACATCCCAGGAGAGAAATTCTTATCCCATTATTACAACTGCATGGTTTTGACACCGAAGTTCATGTCTTGGGGTAGGATTTTCATTCTAGAATAAACGGGAAAATGTGTGAGGACACAAGGGAAGAAGTAGTGAAAGAAGAAAATGTTTAATCACTTTTTAAATACCTTCTTTTTCAACATCATTTACAGCTCCACGCTTGCTCTTTAGCCTCAATTCAGTAAAGCAGATATGTTTCAGTAAAAACACATTTATGGGCTTTCTTAAACACTCACAGATTCACAGACTTCATTTTCTTCAGCAGTTATCCCCTACCTGAGCTAATTTACTGTGCTCCCTATGTCCCTTGCCTGTGTGACATCTTCCACGACATCTGCTGTACCCAGCTATGCAGTCCCATCTACCCCATTTGCTGTTGAAAGCTCACAGCAAAGTTGGTCAGAAATGTTTTGCTCACTTGGTGCCACTATACTGGTCTGGATGAAGCTGTAATGCAGCAGACCTTTGGCAGTGGTGGAATAAGGCAGTTTCACTGTGTATCATTTTATGCTCATTTATAAAGTCCCATGGAATCTAAAACTCTTTCATCAGGCATTGCACACTTGGCAGCTCTCTATTCTCAAGACTGCTCTTTAGAATTTTTTTCTTTCCCTTGGGAACAATGATAAAACCCACTATGTCTCCTGATGAGTGGGATTTCTGTGAATATCTGTCACATTTCAAGCAATTATTATTTCTAGTAGCTTGATAGCAATGATCATAGATTTATCTCCCACATACAATCAGGTTTAAGACGGTAGTCCATCTCATGTTGTTTAATTGTATTAAAGCATGCTATAAGAATTGTAGTTGGGGAATATTTTTCATGATAAGATTTTATTAAGATGTGTATAAAATCATGTCAGACAAATTTGCCTGCCCACAACAGTGCTGAGTTTTCTTGAGCTGGCTCAAGTTCTCTGGGAAGCTATAAGCTAAAGTTATAAATGGCATAGGGCACACAAAACAAAGACATAGCTAGACGTGATACAGGAAGAATGCCAGCTCAGATGAAATAGGCTGCTTGTTGGGAGTAAGAACGCCCACAAAGCCTAATGTCACTATCTCCACCTTCATAGGTGCATAGACATAACAGCAAATGCTGAGAAAGAGAAAGTTTAAAAGCTTAAAATTGAAGTACTAGCAGGCTGAAACTGTACTTTCTGGAATTCTCCATACTGACTTTATGTTATGCCAATGATACCACTGACTTCTTGAAAGCAAAAACTGGATTGTTGAACAGTGAATGTTCATAAAAATTCTAAATTAGTTTATGCCTGTTTAGCAGTAAAATCAGAAACAGAAGTCAAGTTGACAACCAACACTGTACTCTATTTACTAAAAGCTATTTTTGGAAATTTGCCAAACAAATCCGGAAGTTGGAGGTTTTTTGATGCACTAAAAAGCAGCCAGTTAATTATACATTCACACAGGATTGTTTGCTATTGTTTTTCAAGCGTGTCTTATTTTTCTTTCAGTATTATTTTTTCAGCTCATTCAACTTATTATTCCTTTCCATTTTACCTGGATTTCTAAACCAGAATAGACAGAATATCTCTGTTTGAAAGGGCAATGCTCAATACTTAATGATGTACCATATGGATTATGGATCTTGCTATACCTGACAGGTGTTTGACCTGAACTGACTTTGTTTTGCACTTCTGCACAGTTCCACTCTTTGGGCCTCTGGTGCCTCTCATTGTGTCAGGTTTCTGTTGTATTTTAGACATACAAGAGTGTATAAAGACAAAAGGGCCATTTTCTACAAGATAACTACAATCATTAGAATTTTACAAAGCTAAGAGTTAATTACGTATACCAGAATGATCATGTTTTCAGATGGGTTAAATATATAAAATTCCTCAGTGCCTGAGCATACTTGTGCACTGGGGAAATTCTAAACAAGTTAATTTGAGGCGTGAGAAAGAGGCCGAAAAATTATTATTAGTTCCCTCAGCACTTCAACTAAATGTTACGGACCATGCACGTCTTAAAGAGTATTTTCTGACATTGTTTTTATTCACCTTTGGGAGGAAATGTCATCAGTCTAAAGGTGCTGCTTATCACATTTAGTAAAGAGTTCTAAAGGTGTACAGTTGCTGGATGATGTGTTCCAGAATTCAATGGATCAGAAAATCATCGCGCTTATACTTACTTTTTTATGTAGCAGTACTGAGGAAATGAAATCCTGGCTTTGATATCATTAAAATTAGAATCCTGATTATGCATTCCAGTTTTCCAATATTTATACATTTTAAACATGTTTCAAGTTACTTAATATATTATTGAAGATCCTTTAGTTATTTACATTTTTGATGTTGTTGTTGTTATTAGGCAGTGTAGTTTTCAGTGGACTTTCTAAAGACATAATTGATATCATTCTTATGGTATCATGGTTTCTGAAATTCACTCCTTACCTTAGTCCACCAGAAGTGGAATTCATAAGCCTTGTGGGTATGCTACAGATTCTCTCTCTTGGAAGAAACAAAGGGCAGAGGTCTTTGAATCAAGTGGCTCAGTCAGATGGTTTGAATGGTAAATGTGTATAGCATTCATTATTGTTAATTTAGAGTCATTAGCTTTAAATAGATCGTTCTGGTGGAGCAGATATTTGGTGGTTTTGAATTTTTCTATATCTGTATTTTAATCCACCTGGGGCAAGTGGCAAATATGTAAAAAAAACATAAGAAAGAGGAACTTGCCAGGTCAAGAGATTAGGAATATTCTAAACAGGGAAATGGGTAGGTAGTGACCCAAATTTTTCATCATCTGTGTGCACTTTCATGGCCTGTATAAAGTCAGTTGGTGCTCTCTGTCTTCTTCTGCACATCCCAGAACCACAGCTGGCACCGTATCATATTTTTTTTGTTGGAGAAGAACAGGTTTGAACACTGAGCAATCAGAAGTGCAGCACATGGAGCAATCCTGGGAAGGCTGTGCCAAGCATGTCTCTGCAAGACTCTTCCTTTCAGTAAAATGTTGTACTGGTTTTGGTTTTTTTGTTTGGATTTTTTTGTTGTTGTTGCTCATATCACATCTGTCTGACTTAAGATGATAGGTTCCTTGAAGCAGAAACCTGTTCTAATTATAAAGCACAAAGGATTCTATAAATTCTAGGATGTACTATGAAAAGTAACTGCATTGGTCATTAGTTATGCCTTCTGGTTTTGTTCGAAGCAGAGAGATAAAACAATAGGAGGCTCTCAACAGGTCAGCTGAAAGATATGTGTTCAGTCCTTACTCCTGAGTTGCTCCATGTCAGCTTAAGGAAAATAAGCACAATTGTTTTTCAAAGGAGCTAGAAGGAAAGAAAGGGACATGTTGCTCACAATCATCTGCATCATGGGATCTGGAGGCTCTCTGTGTGTAGCAGACAGTGAAGATTAGGGACAGGTGGCCCATTACAACACAGTTGCTAAGAAGTACTCCTGAGCCAGCTGGGATGATGCCTTGAGGTTCCTTGCTAACCATGAAATAACTGTGCTACTATCCTACATCCTCTAAGAAAATGTCCTTTGATCCACATGAAATTCCACTTCACCAGGTCTGCAGATTAAGAGTGAAAGGAAACTGGCCCACAATGCAGTAGCAGACATTCCAGGTCAAGTGCACCGTGTGCGTGCATCAGTTAAAATGAAAGGAAGCTCAATTTGTTCTGCTTTTTTATAATGAACATATTTTAAATGCTGTGCGACACCTAGAGCATAAGATTGATGCTGTAAAATTACATAAATGAATGAAATAGCTGAAGCATGAGCTAGAGATTTTGATATTAGAGAAAAATAATCAAAAAAATAGGAACATTCAAGTTCCCATATTAATCATTGTGTTCAAGTAAAACAGTATACTTTGTGTTAAAAAAAAATCCCTGGTGCTATCTCCATCTGGGCAGTGTGGTGAATGGAATTTACCCTGGTGGGAGACAAGACAATTATGAGAAATAAATCACAATACTAGGAAATTACTTCATAGGAAAAATAGTCTTCTTACTACAAGGCTGCACAACAATCTCTAGTTAATAATAGATAGACTATTCTTAGCTACCCCAACAATTTCATGACACACAGACATGTCTACATCAGAAACCAAACTAACCACACCTGTTCCCTTAGAATGTAGCTCAGACTGTCTATGCTCTAGTACCCCTTCTCCTGGTCATTCTCCCAAGCAGTACTTGCCTTAGAGTTTTTGTTCTTTTCATTCTCTTCTATCTGATGGCATCACAGTTATACCTTTGTAGTCCTGTTTTTTCACTACAACCTACTAAGCTACTATGATAGTTGCCTACAGAATTCCCTGTCATTGCAGTTGCTTCTAGGAGGCACTTACAGTTGTACAGGGACTCATCAGGTTGTCTTCTGTGCAGAGAAAAAAAATTATTCCTGGTGCTTGAACAGCCTAAACATCAGGTAGAAAGCTGGCAGTGGCAGGGAAAAGTTGTGTAAATAGGGGTTTACTTGTTAATGCTAGAGGCAGACTTGGCCCTTAATGTGTGTACTCCACAGGTGGTTCAATCTTACAAGGTTACAGGTGAGAGAAGTTTAGCTGAGAGTGTCAGGGAAGCATTAATAGGTGTGAGGAGCACATAATAGTAACCAAGGTGAAGATACCAGTGTGGAGTTAAAGCTGCATGTAGCACAGCACAGCACAGCACAGCACAGCACAGCACAGCACAGCACAGCACAGCACAGCACAGCACATGCCTACCAGTAATCAAAATGAAAAGAAGATGAGAAAACTGATTTTTCCCCTCAAGAACTCAGGAAAGCCATAACAAAAATCACATAGTGGTTTAAAATTTAGTAAAGAATTTTCTAGTAAAAGTTGTGGAAGGAAGCTTTTGAAAATGACAGCCTACAGGGATAACCACCTGGATTTCTCCAAGCTTTTTATATTTCTTTCATCAGAACAAATAGGTTAGCATAAAAGATTCCTTCATCGTCGTGTAAAGATTCAGGACTAGTCCTAATCTTTGGATGCAGGAAAGAATTCATACCAACCTCAGGGAGTCAGGCTTACAGTACCAGAGAGAAGCTGAAGGAAGCTCAAGTATTAGGTTTCAGTGACACCAATGTCACAGCTTCTAAGGATTTCAAAGGGTCCAGGAATGGCCTGTAGTCTTAATCTGAATCTTAGGCAAGTGCCTTAGGAACAAAAAAGCTTTTTCTGTCCACCCTCCCTGATAGGTGATGCCTTTGCTTTACCGCGAGCCATGGGTTGCAAGCCAAAGGCTTGGGGTGCACCCTGCAAGCAAAGACTTGCAAAAGCTGGTGCACTTCTTAGGAAATGAGTGCTAAATATCAGCTGATATACACAGAACCTCCCAATACTAAAAGCCATTGTTAATATGATAAACACTACGCTCCAATCCTTTCTGTAACTTAAAGCTACTTTTCTCCCTTCATAGATGAGAAAGAAAGGCCTGTAGTTAAGAAAGATCTCTGGTTCACTGAAAGGAGACAGGATGAGGGTTGGATGTGGCTACTTATTAAACATGAGCTAATAACATTTTGCCACAGATCTGATTAGGACTCTAAGGACACTGGCAATCTGAGTGGGCTAATGCGATTTCCCAGTATGAAAATGTAAGGTACTCCTAGGATTTAGGGCCAGAGTTTCTGGTGTCTTGATTTGCTTTTTTTGTTTTCTTTTTTGTTCTGTGCTGTAAATAGTTGGATAAGAAGAAAACCACAAACACTAATACTCAGTCAAATTCCATGTCTTTTGTATCATGGAACTTAAATTAAGAAATAAGAGCAAAGTACAGAAAACTTTCTTAGGGGTAAAAGTTTATCCTCTTAAATGCTCTCCATGGAGAAACTGTGTTGAGTCATCTTCATTACGGCACAACAGAACATTACTTCAGACTTAAAATGATTAGTGTTATGAGTCAGTTTGTCAATTGTTTTAGATCTAAAGTCATGTTCCAGCATTGTCATGTAATGCAGTAGGTTTAACAAGCTGGGGAACTGGGCAGAATGGTTAGACAAAGAGACAAAAGTAGCTCTCATGGATATTTCTTCTGAAAAAGAACGAATACCAGAGCTATGAGATTCCCAGCTTCATGTGATACCTAAGTATCACAGCTCATTTAAACACATCTCTCTCTCCCTCATGTGAAACATGGTCTCCTGCCTACAAGCAGGACACAGGGTCAAAAAGAAAAGTACAGTCCCTACTAAAATCAATGTGCATATTTCCACTAGCTGTTGCAAATAAACCCTGGGGCAAACTTTGAAAATAAGTCTTGGGAAATAACAGATTCCAAGCAAAAAACCAGTATACAGCACCTTGTCACTGACATGTAGCTGTGCTCAGCAAACTTCGGCAGGTACAGTAATTGAGGGTTACTCCATGATTAACGACAGCTAATTTTGAAGTACAGATTAGACTCTGTTCAGTTATTAAGCCTTGAACAAAGCCTAATTTGCAAGAATGCTCCAAGGCAGGAAAAGAGCTCTTAATCTCAGTGCACTTGAAAATGTGGCCTTTTTATTTTAAAAACACACATGGAATTTTGACCATAGTATTACTGTACTTGAGGAAAAGTGCTATTAAATTACTCATTAAGTTTAATACAGCTATTTTCTAACATTTTAGAATATTTTAGCAAAACCATAACTTTTCCAAGAACGCTGTTTGAAGAAAAGGGAAAAAAAATGGGTCTTTCATAAAGAGCTTGCTACCCCAAATCTAAGGTGACAACATCCACAAATAATAAAAGCATGTGAGAAAGAAGACTGAATGAAATAGTATAACATAAGTGAAAATATGTCATAGGTTCTGAAGTATTACACATATAATTCCTGACAGAACAAAGTCTAGTAAACTTCTGGTTAAGTATTTCAATTTCTACCTTTAAAATAATGCATTTCTTCAAGGTGGACTACACAAATCTCTGAATTGTCCCCATTTCTGATTTCCATTGCAGATGGCTAAATTAAGGTAATTTCATACACAACAGTTTACACTTGCCAAATCTTTCAAGGTAATATTCAGCAAAAGCAAAAGTAACTCAGTTCTCATTCATAACTATACTCCCACTCTTTCTAAACCAGTAAGATTATCTTTGCAACTTAATTTCAGTCATCTGATTTTTAGCTTTGAAAGTAAGGCAGATCCCGTTCTCTTCAGCCTCTGTTGCATTCACTTTAAAATAGGATGTTTCAAGTTGTTTGCTCATGGGTATATTCCACTCCTTGCCTGCAAATCTCCACATACTGGGGTGTGTCTGCAGGTGAGGCTGAAGGTTAAGATAGGAATTTGCCAGGGCCCCGAGACAACACGGCTGATGAAACAGAAGTATGTTGCTGTAGCTGAGATCAGAGCACCACTCTCTGGACAAACATTTGCAGCATTTTCTTACCACCACATGGTAGTTATTCCCGTGCAATTGTTCTTTAATATATGCACCATTTCCAGCATTACTGAAGAGGGGATGTCATATCTTCAGCACTGGCTACTTTTCTGCCAAATCTGCTTCCTTTGTGCAGCAATAATCTCAAGGCAGAGATCGACAGGACTTGTGGAAACCACTGTCTTGAATAAGTCAAGCTTTTTCTGGATGTTTAGTGCTATGAGAACAATTATATCATCTGAAAGGCTTGGGAGTTAGAATAGAGAAGTAAAAGGGAAAAGAAAGATTTTCCCCTCTCACCCTTCAAGATTGACAAACTGTTCTTAGGAGAATCAAAATATTTTTATTTCTCAGCCTGATCCTAGGATGTATTAAAAACAGATTGGTCTCCAGCCATAGGTGTTGAATAGCATACTTCCAATGTTTTCCTACACATATACATTTACTGCTGAAATGTCTGAAAAAAACAAGGTTGACTTCTCCAACAGTACCGCTAGTGGCACTTTCTATGACCTACCATAGGAAAAATTAGATCAACAATGAGGGAATGGCACAAAGTAGAGAGGAAATCAGTTCAAAACTAAAGCTTTCTGTTGAATGAGATTTCTGCTGCACAGAGTACAGCTACTGAACTATTTGTGCATGAAAGACAGTGGTACAGCAAACATTCCCGCAAGTACCACAGAAGTGTTTTGGAACAGAATCTGTCTTTTCAAGGATTAAAAATGTGGAGGTGGGATGATGTGTTATGGGTAGCAATGCATTACAGCATCATGAAGAACAGGCGATATGAAACACATAAAAGAAGACATGAAAATAGGAGAGTCAATGAGTGCACCACGATTCAGTTCATAGGTGGTATGGGATGGTTTGGGAACAAAAGAAGATGACAGGCCATTACAATCAAGGGAAGTATAACAGTTCTCCTTCTCCTCTAATGACCTCACCCATGATGTAAGACAGATTGTATGAGACACAGCCTTGAACACAAAACAAAGAGCTTAAATTTGAGTTTAATGGATGGACAGCCAACAGGCCTGCTGGAAATGGGGAGCTGGCCCATGCAAGCAACAGAGAAAACCTGTCTCTCTCAAGGTACAGCAGCCGTACAGCTCCATTGTAGCACATTCCTTTGCCACACAAGCAGTAGAAAACCAATGCTGTAAGTGCTGTACATCTATGGCAGCCGAGTAACACAAGGGATGTTTTCCATTGCACATAGCAGGCGGCAATACTAAACAGATGTAATTTCATTTTCTCTTTTCTTGAGAACAGGAAGGATGAAAAAATGTCTTAGAACCCAAGCATCATTAGCACATGTTCAATAGGACAACTAACATATTCCAGCTGTTTGTGACTATCACCTCCAAACCCTGCCCTGCCTGCATCACATAGGGTTTTACTCAAGTACTTGAAAATTTATAGGCTTGTTTCATGGGGACGCTTTTGAAGTCTGACTCAGAAAAAAGTTGACTAGTGCCAAACTGTGAATGAGCACATAAGTAAGCAACAAAGAAAAAGCCACTTACCTCTGGAGATTATAAAAGAGTGTATGAACAAGAAACTTAAAATAACAAAATGGTATTGAAACGGGGTGTGTGCGTGCTGGGGTTTTTGGTAGGATTTTTTTGTTGCTTTCAGTAAAATTAAAGTTTATTCAAATCTATTTTTGTAGTTTTTACTTTTGTACTACATAGAAGTAATGAAAAATTATTTATTCATATGTTTACCAACTGGTACGCTTATTTTCTTTTAAAAATAACAGAAATTTGATTCAATGCTTCTGCCTCTATAATGAGTTTAGAAGTGCTAGTTCTGTAGACTATTTTGTGTTCAGAACTCTACATGTTCCATTGTTCTCTTAGAGCTATTTTAATGTTCTGGAGCTGTATGTGAGTTGTCACCAAACCTCTTGCGATTAAGTGCCCTTAGCTCCTCCTCCAGCTGAATTTACCTACATGAATGAGGATCCAGCATCACACTCCTCTCTGTCTCCAAGCTGAATCTGAGGTTTTCTCAGAGGTCAGACCAGAACTTCTGAATACACCACCTCTACTTCCCTGTATATCCAGCCACATTTCAGACTCCTGCACTTCTTCATGAGTGGTGACAGAGAAAATAAAAAACCTTCTTGAAAAAAGGTAACTTCATTAACAACTTAAACCCGAAGTCCAGGAAGAAAAAAGCGAAAAGATTGTAATGAAAACACACAAACAGAAACAGACTGCAGCTGAAGCAGAATTATCTAACTTCATGTAGCAGTACCAGCTAGATTGGGTGAGATATCTTGTAATGGTAAAAGGAACAAAACAGTACTGATTTACCAAGAAAAGGGAGGTTCTTTCATGAGTGTATGTATGGAAGCCCACATTGCTGTGCTGTTACTTTAGCTGCCCTGCAGATTCAACACACATCATTATGCTGATGCTGCAGGACAGAAAGCCACTGCTGGTTCCCTCTCAGCAAGTGCCAAATGTCTCTGAAGACTTATGGGCTCTACTTCTGTATATCTGATGCCATGCATGAAGTCTCACCAATGCTGGAGTTTAGAGGTCAGTGCCTCCCTTGTCTTCTGGAAGCTCCAAAAATGGAGGTCCCCATGCTGTTTGACTCCTTCAGTATTTGCATCCAGTGGATGTGTTTAAATGGCATGATTTTGGCCTGTGATAGTTTGCTCTTTCCCATACAATTTCCCTGTAGTCTTCAGGAGACGGCAGGAGCCAGAAATCACGGTCCAATTTGGTTATGGTACACATGCAGTATAGGTGAAAAATACTGATGCAAATACACACACAGTCTCCTGAAGCACACATTGCCCCATGAAAATCTGAATTTTGACCATAAGAGAAATACAGGTTTTGTCTCTTAGAAGACATTGACATTGTAGGCAACGCAAAATAAATATTAGCAAGATGTTACTGTTTTTCTATTCTCTAGTAAATACATTGCCTTTTTTCTATCCAGTAGCTAAATATTCTTATTATTGACTTAGAAACTGAGCAAAATCTGTAAGCAAATACAATTTAATTAACTGCAACAGAATTCTTGTCCACCTACGCTATTGTTATATCTGCACCATTGAGTCACGGCCTTTAAAGAGATATTTCATCTAACCTTTTTAATTAATAAACTGAATTTAGCCATCTTTCTATAGTGTAATACAATTTCTTAAAGCAGAGGGAAATTTTTTGAGACAAAATTTTGGACATTGGCTTACTATAGAGCAACTTTCAAGATTCTTTGTCAGCAAAAACTATCTGCTAGAAGAGTTAGCAAATTGACTGAAACACTAAATCCTGGGAGCTCTTAAGCTTCTCCTAGCATCCACTGTATCACAGTGAGTCCACGGCAGCTATGGATGCTTATGAAGTATTCCAAATCTCACAAACAGAATTCATAGAAATCTAGCACTGGCAATATTCCATACCCACATCTCATTCAGCCTCCTGTCTCCTTCTATCAAAACTCAGTTCATTTAAAATGCAAGTTTCTTTGATTGCAAGGAAAATCCATGAAATATGATGATGTGCATAAGCCTAATTCACACAATCTGCAAACGTAATTCACATAAGCTTTGGGGCATTTATTCAGCAACATATAATGCCGATGTGTCAGAACGGTCTGTTTCTGTTTTCCACAGATAAAGCAGGAAAAATGGGGATGTATGACAGATTATACACTTGACCATGAATAACCCACTTTGTTCTATGGGAGGGGAAAGTGTGCAGCATCTTCCACAAGAAGAAATCAAATCTAAGAAGGCTTAGAGAACCACAGGACTATTCAATTCCCATCAAAAAGAGTCTTGACAATGTGGGGCACCAGTCTAATCAGAGTACATTCAGTCTTACTTGAAATATGTGCTGAAAAAATGTAAGTAGAAACTTACTTAGTTCACTTGTATGAACCGTATTTTGGGGGAAGTATTTGAGGATAAGTACTTCCTTGAACCTTTTATCATATTTTACCTCCTGACATCCCTCTAAGCCAACAGCTGTTTGGTATAAGCATAAAGCACGTAGTGCTCTTTTACGAAATATTTACTGTATGGCTGTACTTCTCCCTGAGTAGCTTCAGCAAAAAACGTGACTCACCAGCAAATATACTGGAAATTGCCTGGAAAATTAAAAGCATAAACGAAGACAAGACATTATAATAGCAGGTCAGATCTTGAAAATGCTTCTTCAGGGAAACAGTCTGAATCAATAGCGGAACAGCACCACATTCAGTGATTTACTGACCACTACAGCTTTGCTCATGCCAGCGATTAGAAAGGATGCCTGCACCAGCCTTCAGAAGATACCTTCACAGCCAAGACATTTTCTCTGTGCCACAGAGTTCCTTTGACTCTAAGTAGAACTCTAGAACCTGTCATGTTTCTTACCTCTGACTTTAACTCATTTTCAGCTACAAGACAGATGAGAGCAGACAAAAGTTTTGGCTGTGACCTTGGAGAAGCATTCAAAATGTATCCTATTAAGACCTCAGAATTTTAAAGCACAATATGATTGGGCACTGAAACACATGAATAGTGTACATCTAAGCACTGGACATACCCAAAACACTCACCATCTACAAGAAGAAAAAAATTAAAAAAGGAAAATAAAGAAAAAGATCTTAACAGAAGCAGCTTGTGCAGTCACTCCCTGCCACAAGAGTATTTGATTACTATCAGACTGTTCTCGGGAAATGCCTTTGTAATACTCGTAAGGTATATACAAAACATCTCGCTTAGCTAGAGAAAGCTGGTGTCAGCTAAGCTTCAGTAACACTTGTCAGAGGGCTTGAGTTTTAAGCCTAACGAGAAGTGTGTAAAGATTTCCTCATTGAGGCAAGTTAGCTTCATGGCAGTGCTAGGTTAAATTTAGCCCAGATATGTCTAACTCTGCTCCTTTATGTTTGCAGTGCAACTCACCTGTGTTCAAAGGGCCATACTAGCATCTAGGAATTAAAACAAACAAACAAACAAACAAAAAAAAACAAACAAAAAAAAAAAAAAAAAAAAAAAAAAAAAAACCCAACCCAAAACCAAAAACAAAACCAAAAACCAGACCTCTGATATGAAACATCTCATAAAGAATAATAATGTCTTTCTTTAAACAACTTTTTAAAAACTTTTCCTCCTAAAGGCAGCATGTGAATGGATACAAAGATGCAAAAGGAATTAAAGATTTTTGTTGCTTCTTGGAAAGCACAAATAATTCTTAGACAACCAGCACCCACCCCACGCTTGCATGCATGTGAAAACTCTGGCCATAGTTCAGGTAGTGCTACACTTGTTCACAGAAACGTCATGTTGGTGTAGTATGAAGAGCACAGCAAGCTTCCAAAGCCATTCCAGATCCCTTAAGTTTTTTTTGTAACAAGTAGCACAAATCTTTTAACATGTTTAAAAGTATCCTAGGATGTTTGGTCTTTATGTCCCCATTGTGGATGTTTTTATAGCATGATCAGGGATGTTTTGGTATTTGTTCAACCTGTAACACTATACACCAAGCCTGACTAGGTTTCTACAGACTAAAAGGAAAAAACCAAGCTTGGCACTAGCCCTCCTCCCCACACAAAGGAAAGCCAGCACGTGCCATGGAGCGTGTTGCAGTGTTCTAGGAAATATTCTGAGAAAAGATTTCTTGACATAGGACTGCTTATTTGGATGGTTTTCTTCAGGAAGCTGAAAGGTTTTGTTATATCTAGGTGTTATTTCCTGTAAACACAGAAAGAGAGGTAGTCTTCTGATAATGTTTTCATAACCAGCAAATGACACTGAGACTTTCAAAGACTGACTTCTCAGTTCTTAGCAAGGAAAAAACCAACCAAACAAACAAATAAACAAACCCCACAACAACAACAAAAAGAAACACAGCACCAAATCAAACAAAAAAACCAGTAAGATCTCTATAGATTGTCCTGGTGCTCCAACTCACTAGCTCCTTTTCACATTTAATTTATTTACCTATGATGCTACAGCTAAATTAATCTCAACTAACCTTATTTAAACAACTCCCTCAAAAAATACTAAGCCCTATTATTCCAGGCAATATTTTGTGAGCCTCTCAGTCTACACCAGTCAGCCTCCTTTCTTTACTCTTTTAAGATATGTGCTTTGCAATCCTGTTGTGCTGCATATATCATCACAGAGGTAGCAGGAGAGCCAGAGAGGTGTGAAAGAATCAAATGAAGCTGCCAGAATCATAAAGTTCAGACTTGAGGAAACAGAGCAGATTACGCAAACACATCAGCTGAAAGGTGTAAATGTTCACATTAAATAAAAGGAGAGGAGATAAAAAAAGTTTCTAAAGCAGAAGTCAGTAGAGTGCTAATAAGCAGTAGGTAGAGACAACCAGTCATCTCTTAGGAGATGCAGAATACACAGAAGTGCTGCTTCTTCCTTTTGGAGAAAGGCAGGGCATGGTAAGGTATCCATTCATCATTTTTATTGAGTATTAAGGTGATATTAAACGTCACTTTTAAGCAGGTTGCTTTCAAGCAAATTGAGCAATAGGAATGGTGCAATGCCATGTACTAGGAGGAGGAAGCAGTGCTAAAATAGTAAGTGCTGTCTCATTCTTCTTTAATTGGGACCAGGTACCAAATAAAGACTACCTTGAGCAAATGCCACAGAAGAAAGCATTGGCTCCTACACTGAAACTTCCCAATTTTACTTACAGCATCCTTGGAGACGGTAAAAACCTGTCTGGACACAGACCTGAGCACTGTGGTCTAGTTGACCCTGCTTTCAGCATGGGGTATTGGACCAGAAAATCTTTCGAAGACCTCTTCCAACTCAATGATTCTGTCATTCTGTGAAAATAATATTTTAACTGACAGTTTTCTTAAAACCTCACTACCTGGCAACATATGGCTATACAAAATTCAATTTTCATGTTCAATACAGTTCTCAAGTCCCTAATAATACAGAACAGTTTGAAAAAGATATTAAAAGTAATTTTCATGGGTCAAGAACCTGAAAAAAAAATTAATACAGATGTAAGAGTTTGGTAAATTTTATGATCCAAGATCACAAAGTTTCTGACTCAAGTTCTATAAAATCTTATGGTTCACAAGATTAGTACTGAGGCTAATTTCTCTGTGACTAGTAGAGTTAGACACAAATTAGAAATTTTACTTAGGATTGAATAGGAGAAACTATTACATTAAAAATGTGTAAAACAGATGTAGGATACTCCAAAGCCTAAATGGGAGCAGATGTTTTAAACAATGCCTGATTATGTGAGATTTGTTGTCCCTTATTTTGGGCTGTCCTCTGTTCTTGGACAATCTGTAAACACTAGCCTTCTTTTAATATTAACTTTTAAGAAGAAAAGGGAATAAATATACCAATTATTAGGACGCATACAATGGGAACACTTGCTTGTTATTTAAGGATAGAGGTTCCACATCTGTTTGACAGCTGTCCTGCTCTTCTGTTTACTTGAAAAGCATGTACATTTGACAGTCATTCACAGACTGTTGCCTAAAGAAGAGTATTCTAGGGGATTTCAAACTGCATCTTTATTCTGACATGGGGCTTTGCAATTCTTTACAAGCAGGATACTTCAGCTGAGAAGCAGCTTGTAGAACTTCTTGTAGAGCATATCCTTCTTTTAGCCTGGTATAACACTAGATAAATTCATGAGTTAGAAAAGGCTTTATGAGGAAAAATTAACAACTAGTTATAAAAAGCAGTTAAATTCAAACCCTTAAGTGCCAAAGAAGATCTTTATCTTTGTTCCACTTGAACTGAGCAACACAGAAACTACAAAGAGCATGAGAAAATAGCTAATAGACGAGTGCTATCTTCTCTGTGTTTAGAAGTGCAGTCTTTTATCTTTAGGGGTTGGAAACAGGAATGTTCTGGATACCATCTGCTAATCTCAGGTGTTCAAACACCATATGACCCCAGAACAAGTACCTGTCTTCCAGATTTAAGTTTCTAGGAATTACATTTTCCAGTTTTCTTTCACAAGCCTTGTGATTTAGAGGGCTTCGTCTTTTGCTTTTGTTTTTTGATTGCAATGGCCACATTACTCATCCCTTTCCCTTTTTTTCGCTCTCAGCCACAGAAGCTGGCTTGCCCAAGGAACAAAATCCTGACAAAATTCTGCAAGGTTGAAGATAAGACTGTGGTGGGATAGATTCCAGTTAGTTGCACCTTCTTAAGTCCTCAGCCTCTTTTTCAGCCGGCAACAACAAAACATGGTAGGCATTCAGCCCAAGGCAGGCTAATACCTTTTCTGCTAAAGGCCACAAATTGTTTTGAGTGTGGTAGAACCCAATAACTGCTCTATTTACAAATACATTAATAATACCATTATAAAATTCTTATTCTTTTCACCCTAAACGTCACTGCTTCCCAGTTACTTTCCCAGCAGCATTTCAGCTGGGATTTCTCCATTCAGCTTAGATTTCTCCATTTTCCATTTCCTTTCTATAAAGCCAGATGTCTTACTAAACTAAGAGATGCAACACAGTCTTCTTAGCTAGTAGTATCATGTGCATGGCATGTAGCAAAGAATAAGTGATGCTCAAGGACAGTCATCAGGGCTATCATATCAGGAATCTAAAAAGAATTGTACTATTCAGGTGTCATTTGGACCACAACTACCAAAGCCAGTTGTTCCCACAGTTTCTCATTTCTCTGTGTATGAAACATTTCTTCTTTCTTCCAGGAGTCCCTACTACTGGACCCAAAAACATAACCTCTGCCTACACAAGAGATTATGCAGGCATCTCTCACTGTAGCATCACTTCTCTCTTTGAGAAATGGGGTCTTTCTAAATCAGTGTGGAGACTTGTGAGTAAGAAAGAATGAGCTGTGGTCCAGAGGCTTACCTTAATAACTTCTGCTTCTACTAATTTTGAGGAGAATGAATCCATCAGAACTTACATATACTTTTTCAGAGTTCCCTATGCTCAAGCCATGTCTTTGAAGACAGAAATACCATATGAGCCACTTAGGTCACCAGTATACTAATGAGACCACACCATGTGGAAGACAAAGCGTGTCCAGTGATCCAGGTGGCTCACCTGACATCCCACTGATCATTCCGATGAATTAGATTAGCTTCAGGAAATCTCTTGTATTTGTTCATCTAATTTTAGTTTCTGTGAATTTTGATTAAAGTGAAAAACTTGAGATAAATGCCAGCATACAATACATATCACACAAGTTTGTACAATGACTTGTTTATAAAGTAAACAAAGTAATCATTTAAGTTCCCAATAGCTACTGCTCCTACGTCATCTCATTACTTAAAACACTTAAACAGTTAAACAACTGTTTACTTAAAACTGTTGCAAAACATTTCTTGTAGCATCAATCAATTAATAACAGTTACAATCCTTTCCAAAATACAATGCTAGAAAGCTAAAAAGTTAAAGTTAGCTTCTTCATTCATGCCTAGAGACACAATGAATAAAGGGCTTTTGAGAGTTAATAAATAAATCAGAGAGGGAAGCTGTAGCTCTGCAAGCTATTTCACCATTTCCCCTCCCCTCCCTTCATCTGGATTGGATCTTGTTAGTGTATGAGTCAGCTAATTATGAAAGATTTCTCTGAAATGAATTAGATGAACCCAGCATCTTTAACAGAAACAGATCTTGTGACCTGGCAGAGTTCCCATCATAGTCCAAATAAAGCCCACCCAGATGTGACCACTTCCTTTACTGTAACTCAAAGAACAGAGCAAAACATCAGTATGAACTTCCTCAGCTAAGCATCTTTCCAGTGTTCCTGATGGACAGGAAAGTAACCTTTCCAGTTTACCATTTGCTACTCTGATGAATCAAATCATACATGATACTAGAACCAGAGATAAACCAGTTTAATGTTATTGAGATCAGACTTACAGCTTTGTATTAAATTATGCCTGTTTACTATTGTCTTCAAAAAATGACCAGGGCCTATGGACAAAGTAAGTATTTTAAAGTGGCGAGTCTGGTGAAATTAAAGGTTGCAAGGCTGTCTGAAGGCACTATTATCCCAAATCTGCTTTCCAGCTTTAGTATTTTTGAAACCAAATGTACCTGGTGCACTTCACTAGCTGGTGAAATGACTGAGCACTTTGGTTACTGGTCTAATCTCAGATTCTTTCATGTTAGTTTCTAGATTCTGCTGATTTCAATCACCATTGTACTGAAATTGTGCTATAGTTCACTGCTTTGAAAGAACAATTGGAAAAATATGAAGCTTTAGTTGGTTTTGCCAGGAGCCTAAGAGATCAGCATCACAGTTAACCCAAGCTATGCTATAGCTCAATCACAGATTTGCAAACCTAACTTCCTGAAGCTAAGAAGAGACTGAGGTGGTATAAGTTGTAACCTGCATCCTAAATGAACATTTAATTCATTTAGCAAGTCAGATATGTCAGTAGAACTGGCCAGTTATCTGTTTAGATGAGTGATATCACACTCACCTGGTTAACATCAAGTAAAAGAGCTGTAGGAAGAGGCAAAGTCAGAAGGAGAGGCAGAAATAAGCTCCAAGTATTGACAGCCAAGCCAAAGCACCCTTTCACTAGCCACTCCAAAACTATCAGAGCAAAAGAAGGTACACATCTCTATCCTATATAGCTACCTACCCTGAATTAACTATAGAGCTTTATGTATTATTAGTGGACCTTCAGTCTACTAAAATTCAAAGTAGATAAGGCTAAGTTGGTCACCTGAGTCTCTGGAAATCTTGCTGGGAAGTTATTTTTTTCATTTCCTCTTCCATCTAGAGGAAGTAAGCGTTTTTAATGCACTGGGTTTTTTCAGCGGGACCCAGCAGTGTCAGAATACCACATCAATTCAATCTCTTTCAGTAATTTTTATTACAAACTGACTTTCAAAGCCTGAAGACCATTAGCTTTACTTACAGTACTAAACATATGGCCAAATTATCTTCTTTCTTATGCTAGTTAAAATCAATCAATACTATAAAGGAAGGCAAAATTTAACTTCTTATAGGACTTAAAAAATAAAAGCTATTTAAAAAGATTCTGTCTATGCTTACTAGTCTGTAATCGTGTTCACCCATATTAGTACTGTTAATCAGGATTTTTTTTGATTTGTTTTTTTTTTTTTTTAAACACAAACATTTAGTATTTTCCCTTATCTTTTCAATGTTTTTCCCACCTAGTGGCTTCATCTACTCTATTTAGATATTCCAGCAGATTTCACAGATGTTTATTGCACTCTTTACTTACATTTGACCTAATGTGTATATATATATTCTTTCTCTTCTTTCAAGTGATACTCCATGAAATTTACTGAAGTGATAAAAGTAAATTTCCTTAGCTTTGAAGTTATCCAGAGGAATGACACACTTTCATTGTTAGGTCATGATTTCTGATGAAGACGTCAAATAATGTCTGTCTCCTATTTATTTCATTAATTTTCTGCAACTAAGTCTAAACTAATGGTTGTTAGTGCTCTCCAAAGGGTAGTTAGTATCAGGCAATGTTTTCTGATTAAATGTTTACTTTTCAATATATGCAATGAATTTATTACAGTTTTTTTATTATTTTTTTTATTTTTTTTTTAATGTGGGAAATTCTATTTATTCTCTCTGTCTGTATTATAACAAGTTCCTGTGAGGGAACATTCCCTGGTAAACCAAACCAGAGACAGAGTTGGAACTGAAACTGTTTCAAATCTGATTACATCTGTCACTTTTACTATTACGTGTTGTGATTCTTGTAAACAAATTACTGCTTTTCATCTTCATTCATTATTAAAATGTTCTTATCCAACTTAAAATTAATTTCTGCCAAAAATTCTGAGAGAAAAAAAAAAGAGTCTAAAAAGGTTTATTCTGAATAGAATATAATGTTTGAAATGAGTAGCCCCGCTTCAGGATCCTTCTGTGTGAAAATTCAGTTTCCCAGCGAGCCCCTGGAGGATGTATTGGCTGTACCTAGCTCATGCCACATAGCCTAGGAGTTACTAAACTTTTTGAGCAATGGCAAATATAATTTTCAAGCCCTCTCTAATTCAGGGATTTTGAATGAGGTCTTTTGGAGACCAGCCTCAGGACACTGCTAACCACAAGTGTTCTAGAGCACAAGGATGGGTATAAGAACCAAGTTTTGTCCACAGTAATGAACCCACTTTATTAGCCAAGTATCAAGAATTTGAACAAACAGAAGAGAAATATTTTGGGAATGCTGAAACTTCAGGGTGGTTGTTTGGGCAAAATTACTACCCAAGACCAACTGAAGCACGTGAATACTTTTAGTGAAGTAAAACTGCATTTTTCTATAAACAGTTCTTACAAAAATCCTGCTGATCCTGACAAACATCTCTGTGTCCCTGCACCATGCCCTCCATCCAGATAAACACTATTCTGCATTTCAGTGTCTTTCTTATCTGAATTATCTGGCTTTTGTACAGGATGGATATGGTACAAAAATCAATGCATGAAGCATGAAGATACTTAGAAAAAGAAAGTTTTCACTTTCCAAATAAAGTTAGTATTACAGAAATTAAGTTGCTCTGTACTAGCAATAAACCAGCAAAGTCTTTTTAATATTTTGGCAAAGGTTTAATTTCTGTTTAACCCAGTTCCTATTAGTTCCACAGAGAATTTCCTTCTCTTATATGATTTATTATTCATCTCAATCCACTTTTCTTGTTTAAGAAGAACCTTCCCACATCCTCGATAGTTCTGCTATTTAAACTGTATCATGGAGTGGTGGGGGTTTTTTTCCTAAAAAAAGTCCTCTTACACAGCCCTAGCAGTTTTTAAAATTAAAATTAGTCAGAAGCTAACTGTTTTGGCTAAATCACACTGTCAAACAATCACCACCAAGACCATCATGACTTTAATCTGATCATATTTATGCTTGTATCCAACTTTATCTCAATATCCCCCTACAATTTCATTATCAGGGCATACAGAACTGGAGACTCTTGCATGGCAGATCACAAGGTGCAGCATATTAACAACTTTATATGCATGTGGCTAAGCGTCTAACCTCAACAGCTGTCTGCTTGCACAGCCCTTGTTCTTGCTTTTCTTACCAGAGAGTCAGAGCTTGCAGCATTTTTCAACTCCAAGAAAAGACAGTAGCTTTCTCCTGCAAGCCAAGGGGAGGACAAGTAAATTTGTTTCTCTGGGACTTCCCTCCAGCTATGTCCCAGACCAACCCTCTCTCCCAAAACAGGAGGAAGATCTGCTAGAGGAAAAAGAGGTGAATGAAGGCAGCTATGAGGTGCTTGTGAATGCCAAATACAAGGTGAATGAGAAGGTGGGTAGGGAAGCAGCAGAAGAAATAGATTTACAGAAAAGAGAAGGAATATTCACTCATATCCTTCCTCTCAGGGATCTCTGAAACCACCCAGTATATTCCAAACTCTTCAGAAGAAGCAGCAATGGCATGGGTACCCCAAAAGCAACAGCAGGAATCTATTCTAAAGAGAAAAATATGGTACAAGAAAGAACTCCAATACTTCTATTCACAGTCTAGTGCACTACCACTAAGCATGTCTTATCTGTAGGAGAACACTTGCAGAACTCATTTCATACTGTGACTCTGGATATTAATAACCCTCTGAGATGAAACAGCACCGAGCTACTGCAGAGCTATCTACAGACTCAGGCAGGTATCATTTGCTTACTCTAGGCTTGTTTGTTCTAGCAACAAATCAATAACAATTAGAAATTTGCATTTTCTTAAATGCAAAATAGGGTTCTGATGCAATTCAGGTACAGAGCTCCAAACACATAGCTAACATTTACGCATGAATCCAAAGTTGATTCTGTGCTTGTTTCTGGAAGTGAATGTTGCCACCTTTTCCTCCTCAAGCTTACCTAATATGAAAGAAGTTGTGGCTCCAACTGGTTTTTGGCACAAGAACACTTGACCATGCAGCAAACACCTGTTCCGTACTAGTCATTTCTTGTCCAGTTTTTCATGGAAGAGACATTGAAAAAAAATACACCACTATTCTTTTGGTGGTTATAACTTGATGCCGTGTCTACCTTCAAAACAAACAGTTGTGCCAGTCAAAAGAACATATATCTATTAATATATTGAGGTTTGCCATGATGGAACATACCCCAGCAATCTTAATCTGTGGCCTCCAGGCTCCCTGCTTGTAAAGAGCAAATGTTTATGCTGTGAAACGGAGATCAAATTTGGGCATGTGCATAAAGACATGCTCAACCTCATTTTTAGAACCCAAGTCTAAAGTTTCAATCTTGAGATTTATCATTTAGTTGACATCCAATCTGAAAGAACCTAAATTGCCTGGGTATCTATTCACTTGCCACAAAAACATCCTTATGTAAATGTAAGGATTCAGGCAGTGATATCAAATCCTGAGGTCACCAAACTACTCAGGATATAATAATACACTGATCTGTGGTTCTTGCTAACACTAATTTGCTAGTGGGAAAAAAATTATTTTATTCGACCTTTTACTGAACAGCACAGTAGCTCCAGGGTTCATTTCTGTAGGAAAGACACAGATTCAAATTCTCCTTTTCTAAATAAAAGGGGCATTTGAACTTAGTTTTCTCCCACAGGCAGGAAAGGTGAGCTAAGTGTTCAGCGCTCACCTTAAGGTGAGATGTGGCAGCCTCCTCCAGTCATGTTCCATTTTATAAAAAGCTTATAGGTATCTACAGATGAAAGAATGACTCTATAGCATGTTGATCAGGGCATACAGCTATTGTTTTCTGGAAGACCTGGAAGACAGCATGAAGCAGAGATTTTACCTTGGACTATCATCTACAAAACATGGACATAAACGAATGAGTCCAGTGGAGGACCACTAAGATGGCCAAGGGCTGAAGCACACAAAATATGAGAAGAGGAGAGAACTGGGTTTCTTCAGCCTTTAGAAGGGTAGGCTAAGGGGAGGTTCTTTCCAGATTGGATATCAACTAAATGATAAATCTCAAGATTGAAACTTTAGACTTGGGTTCTAAAAATGAGGTTGAGTATGGCTTTATGCATAAGCCCAAATTTGATCTCCACTTCACAGCACAAGCATTTGTTGTTTACAAGAAGGGAGCCTGGAGGCCACAGATTAATAGACTGCTAGGGTATGTCCCATTACAGCATACTGCTGTCTATAAATGCCTGCTCAGAAGACAGGAAGACAGAGCCAGATTCTTCTCCTCAGAGGTGCACAGTGACAGGACAAGATACCACAAACTCAGGTTGGAGCATGGAAAATTCCAACTAGATATAAGGATTTCTTTTTTGTTTAAACCATGGAGGTGATCAAACACTGCAACACAGCCCAGAAAGGCTGTTGAATCTCCATCCCTGGAGGTGTTCAAGACAGAACTGGACACAGCCCTGATCTCATCAGACCTGCTTTGAGCAAGGGGCTGGACTGACTGACTTCTAGAGATCCCTACCAACCTAACTTATTCTAAGGTTCAGATCCCAGGCTGACAGAAATGGGGTACAGCTGGAACATTTTCCCCTAGGCAGGCTCTCTCTCTCCACCTAGAGCTCCCTCTCCTCTCCGTTTAAGACCAAGCACTCTCCATTTTAACCTCCTTTGCTAGGCTGACTAGCCCCCAACACCACCCCACGTCTATAGGCCCTTCCAGCTTTATGGGGTCACAAACCTTTCAAAACTTAAAGCTCAGAAGTTTCTCTTGTCATCTTCAGCTGTAGTGGGAGACATTTGTATCAATTCCTTGAGAGCCCTGAGGGCATTTCTAGACCTTACTGTCCTGACTATCTGCCCCCAGGGCCTCCTCCATTGGCCCAGGACTCCACTTCAGTCCCTCTGGAGCCCATCAGTCCCTGCCCCGACAGCATCACTGCGGGGGTAGTCTCCAGCTTCTCACAGCCCAGCCATAGGCCCCACCAAAAGCAGGATCCACCTGCAGCCTGATGTCCCATCCTGGCCTCAGCCTGTCCCTGTCCCCAAGGAGGTGGCTTATGCCCAGGGATGGGGCTGGCCCCCAGCTGCACAACTCCCTGGCTGGGGAGCAGGACAAGCCCAGGATGCCAGGCCCTGGATTGCCACCCCAGAGGGGTCCCACAGTCCCCAGGGACCTCCAGCCCCTGCAATGCCCTGACAAATTGCAAAGAATCATACACAGAAGCAAATTAGTAGATAATGAAAATAAAGACAAATATTACAAAGCCTATACAATATATAAACCATGAACATATATATATATACATAAAACCCAAGCACATCAGCCCCATCCTTTGAGTGCCACTGCAGACCAAGTCTAAACAAGACCAAGCTTCAATATTTTATTACTATTTTATACATTGATACTACTTTAAGATTTTAATATTACTCCATTGAAGCAGCGCTGACTTGTTGACATTGACATGATCCAGGACTTTCCCTCCTGCAGCCACCAGGAAGTGTCACAGGATGTAAATTACAGAATTTGCTCCCCTATGAAGTTTTGCTCCCTTAAAATTGCTCTCTGAAAACAATTTCATCCCTGTTGAGACTCATGGAAGCAGAATTTATTTGAAATTCATTTCTTCACCAGATTTCATAAAAAGGTAAAGTTAACCAGTTTACTTATAACTCTTTAGAGAGGAAGAATGGAGAAGATTTAAATTCTGAAAAAAAAAAAATCTAAAATAGAAAGTTAGAGATCAGGACACCCTGGGCTGTTGGGAATGCCTGGTGGATTATTAATGGTCATCTTAGCATTTTTCCACAGTTTATAATATCCTGGCCATTTTGCCTACTACATTCAGTTGTGCTTCAACAGGACATTATTCACTTTGTATGCTCACCTGTCTCTTGCCATATTAAAAGCAAATGACATCAAGCCTGAAGCTTAGCCAGACATTTACAAAAGTCAGACACAAAGATTAGAGTTGTTCCCATCAAGCTAAGAATTACTGTAAATCTCAGTTTCAACACAGAATAAAGGGCAAACAACTTTGACCAGTCTTCCCTAAGATAAAGCAATACCTATATTACCGTGTTCCAAAACAAAACTGCCATAATAAACCTTGTCCCCAGAGAATGACAGAAAAAATAGGCCATGTATAACAGACTTTTCTTAGTTCAATTAAAGCACAACAGGTTGGTGATTAATGAACCAAAGAGAACCCAACAGCCACAGGAGAAAGGACCCTGTTGTTCATGTTCACAGTCTGAGGCTTCAGCGTGACTCTCCAGTTGCTGTCTTCTACTTTCCTCACTGTTGACCTTCACTTCTCACAGCAGAGAGACTGGAATCCAAAACCGCTGTTTCAACATATCGCAGCACCTTGATTAACTCCCATTTCACACACCAAAAAAGAGTTAATTCTTGTAGAAAATGTATTCTGTCATTAAAGAAGTTGACAGAAAGAAGCCCAGAGGCTGAGCTTCCCACTAACCGTATTTCTAAACTCTCATTTTGCTTTGCAGCCTTCATCTTTTACATGTGCATATGTCCATGCATTTTATTATAACAGAAATTACAGATTTTTTCATATGCAAGAATAACATTTTCCAACATGCACCTTAACTAAAGTTGAATGAATGCCTTAAACCAAACCACTGCCACCTAAGACAAACTGTTGCTTCATTGAGTAGTATCCAAGGTGTGAACAAGCAGACAGAATTCTAGAAAGAAATAATAGACTAGTGTAAGCATCTGACAGTCAAATAAATCTTCCTTTGCATTACTTCTAGCTAATCCACGCAATCCAATATTGGATAACAAAACTCTTTTGTGAAAAACTTCAAATAGAAACAAATTGACATGGGATAGGGGGAGGCAAAAATAAATAGTTGTCCTTATTTCACTCAAGCAAAATAAGTGTTCATGGCAGGAACCAGTTGAGAGCTTTCCGTCAGATGTCAAAATAAAGCCAGGCTAAAACAGAGGTCAGACATGGAAAAAGTTTCTGTCAACATAGTTAAATTTTGGCAATATGAAGGCAAGGAGTGCAGTAACCATAAAATGAAGGCTTCCTACTGACTCTAACTATAACTCTAATAGTTTATATTACGTACAAACATCCACTACAAGCAACCTGACAACATTATCTCACGATTATGTACATATAAGCTAACAATTTTCCCTTTGTCATGATCATAAAAATGTTGGTTCTGGATGGGAAATGATGAGACAAAAGAGACCTGACCTTAAAGAGGAAAATTGACTAAATTTAAATATTTTTCCTTATTCACAATGGAAAAAACATGAACTGGTAGGGAAA
>NW_009598718.1:83795-85971 GCF_000690535.1 Cariama cristata
CAGAGCCCATTTGAAGGTCTACTGAGAAATAAATCACTGAGACTCAATAGAATTTCTCTCAAGCCATATCTTTTGGGAAGACTAGAGGAAAAAAATGCTTGAGCTAAGTGATAGCAAAGACATCCATAAATGTCAAAGAAATCCAGACAAGTTAAACAGATTAGGCATAAGGTAGCACAGTAAATTACACCACTATCATTCAAACCAATCAAGGAAGTGAGCACAGAACAGTTAGTGTTATCTTTGAGGAATTATTTAATGTTAGAACAATTCAAACCTCTCAACCATAATCCCTCATCTCCTATTAAATTTGAGCGATTTCAGCTTTCAATGCTGAGAACCTTCTGTCTAATTACATAAGCATCTAGTTAGCCTCTCTGAAGAGCCTACAAAGATATAACTGCCATAATTAAAATGACTGTGAAAAGATTCCTCTGATTAGCTATTTGTTGCAACAAGATTCTGGTGTTCCCAATTCAGTCAGATTCCAGCAGTTATTGTAAAAAGCGCTTTAGATCAAAAAAGAAGCTGCATTTGAGGTCCTCACAAATATTTTTGATTTCTTCATCCATGCCTAAGTGTTGATGTAAAATCCTTTCTTATCTACAAAACCGATGCACTACGTACATAAAGAAAGTGTTATTTGTGTGAAATGATAAGAGATTTTATCCATTTTGTGGCCAGGTCCTAAGTAGGCTAATAAATTCTGTTCATATATATTTCCTGTACAATTTTGAGATGATAGTTTTGTTCTTTATCTCCTTTTCTACATGGCTGAATAACAGTGTTTATCTGAATTGGTACTCTAATACCACAAGAATCCCCAAGCACTAAAGATAACTGACTCACATATACAAACACGGATACTTCTTCAGACAAATCAGTTTTCAAAACTCATCTTCAAAAAACAGCTAAGCAAGCTAGTTGTCAGAAAGGGTTGGTTTACAGTGGGGAAAAGGGGCCTAGAAGCTAGAGGAGAAAGAATCCAGCTGTTTCAAAGAGTGCAGAAAGCATGTCCATACTACAGTGCCAAAATCAACATAGCTATATTAGCAAGCTCGAGAAGGAACCTTAACTGGCCTAGGTAGATTACTTTATCAAAACTGTTATAAAGCTGTGACAGGTATTCCAGATTATTTAAAATCCTTCACTGGAAAGCATAGATATATACTGTAACAGAAACTTATTCAGAGAAGAAAGTGAGGTCACTGCAAAGGGCAGATGACTGCCAGTGATGGGGTGAATCTGAATGTTCTTACACCAGCTGGGTTTCCCTCCTTTTCCATATCACTTATTGCAGGGCAGCACTAACAGATTGTAGGTACTACTGCTAAGAAGATATAACCAGATTTCTTTTGCCAGTGCTTCACCACTTCAGAGGATTTACATCTCCAAGGGTTGCTGTTTGGCTGTGCCCTGCAGAAGACTATGCAAGTCTGAAGAAACAGGACCAGCAATTGCAGGGTTTAAAAAAATCCTATGGATTACAAATTACATTCAGAAATGGTGAGACATAATAAAACATTCTTACCTAGAAATTAATTAAAGCAGGAGTATTCTGCATTTTACTACCATCTCAGCTGTGGTAGGGTAAGTCAAGTTTGATCTACTGACTTAAAAATATAAGTCAGCTGAAAGCTTTGTAACAGCTTAGGTAAGTGACAATAAGAGAGTTTAATTTGCTCTTGCCGCAAGAGTAAGGGAAGAAAGGGTAAACAGTGAGTAAAGTCAGCACAGAGCATCCTTAGAAGTGTCCAGTACTTCCTGAAGGCAACTGTGGAGCCATTGAATGCCACCTGATATAGCTTTGTGCAGAGATGTATCAGAACAAGCATCCTCCCATCTGCTGGGATGAGTGGTCAGATTGGCCAAGGTGACTAACAAGTCCTGTGGCTTAGTAGGGCATAAGCTAGGGAGGGTTTAAATTAAAAGGTGTGAGAAAAATCTTAGTAGGAATCTCAATACATAGTTCTGCAATCTGGCACATTTGTTGTATCTGTGTTATATCAATAGAATGGATTGAGAGGACGTGTTTTACATAATATTTGTTAGTGCTGTTACCTTCCAAAAGTGATTTTTTTTTAATAGCCTTATGCATAAATAGAGGATATATTGAGGCACTTTATCATTCGTTATCAATGTTTCAGGATTGCAGTGACAGACTGAAGGGTTCAGC